>NC_142064.1:165677994-165835772 GCF_059756535.1 Pantherophis guttatus
TTCATCTTCACTTCTGTTTCTTAAGATAGCACTGGGGAAAGAGTTTGTATTCTTCTTTGTTTACTTTTCAGGCCCTTGACTTAGGCAAGTTGTCATTAGAGAGAGAAATTGTTGGGGACTTCCCCTTGTATGTCCCCATCCCATTTCAATAATTCCTGAACAAAACTGTAGAAAAAAAAAAAGATACTTCTTAAATTTGCTTTCTATTTTCTAGAAAAAGAGAAATGAAGTACAGCCAAGTAAGAAAGGGTCCCTAGTAAGGGCAGAGATTCACTCCTTAGGCAAGAATAGCAAAAAAAGTGGAATGATCTTACATATTTCTGCTGCCAGGTACTTTCTCATCTCTGGCAATACTGAGCAGCCTGTAGGCATACAACTCTCTGGTGATTGAGTCTAGGAATGCTCTCTCTCTGTGTGTATGTATAGTATGGTTTAAGTTTAAAAAAAAAAAAACCTGGATGGAAGGGAAAAAAGCCTAAGTACATCCCTGGTTTTTGGGTGCATAAAAGGGATGTCCTTCAATACTAAGACTGGAAAGTGAGGTCTGGTTTGTAGTTTCATCGTTTCACATTTTGCTTTTGTTCAACCAGACTGTTCTTTTGCTACAGTTGAAAGAATGAAGGAGAGAGGGCATATGACAATGTTGGGCGTTGAGCCCACACAACTACCATAGTCTTCCTCTATAACTTATTTCAGGTAAAAACACCCTTGAGTCAACTCAACTCCCAGTTAATAAATGGACAAGTGATTTTTCCATTGGCTTCCTACTAATTTCTCAGATCTCTCTCTCTCTCTGTCTCTGTCGCTGTCGCTGTCGCTGTCTCTTTCTCTCTTTCTCTTTCTCTTTCTCTCTCTCTGATTTCAGAAGTGATTTGTGGGTTGCCTCCTTTCTTGGGCTGGAAGCCTGGCCCAAGGTCACCCAGCTGGTGTCATGCCTAAGATGGACAGTCTCCCAGTTTTTAGCTTGGTGCCTTAACAAACAATGGCTTTTTACACTAGCGTGGTAACCAGATTCAATCTTGCTTAGCTTCAATGGCCAGGAAAAAAAAATCAACCAAGTGCTACCATCTATTATGATCCATAGGTTAGTACTGACTAACAATTACTTGCAACTCTTTCACGGTATTAGCCACTTTGGGGTGGTTTTCATATAATATAACCTGCAGAATAATATAATAAAGATAAGAATTCTGCCTTCCCGTACTTTCTTATGTGACTTGGTTATCAGACTGGAAAAGATCCCCAATCATCTCCCCAGCCCCCCAGCCCCAATACTCTGCTCCTGCCAATGAGAAATGAAAAGCCCATTTATTTTCTTAAGTGAGATCTTTTGGTGACATTGAAGGACCCCTTTTATACAAGACAATTACTGGCAAAAAAGTGTTTGCCTCTGACTCCAGCAAACCTGCGAGTTGACTTAAAGCTACATAAAAGATGAAAAAGCCCCATCCTATCTCCCTGGAAACTCACCATTTTGTCTCTCTGTATGTGTGCTTTGCCATCTACATAATGCCCCAAAGAACAAAACAGAATGTCAGCAAAGAAAGATTTCCCCCTCTCCCGTCCCCTCCACTTCACAGCCAGGCAGCTTGATTTTATTTATTGTTATTGACAATTTCAGCAACTATTTCTCAATCATAAAAAAGCAAAAAGCAGAGGCTGAGCAAGTCAGACCATCACTCATATTTTGCTTTTATTGGAACCAGAAAACCTGGGAGACGGGAGAGCTCGTTTGCCGAGACACCCTAGTGGCAGCATCACATTATTCAAATGGCTAAAATAAGCCTCCTGCACATAGTTCATACAAATCCCCTCCATCCTGCCCCCTCTGCAAACAATGAATCACACCAACGACTCCATTAGATATAATGCAGGTGCCCCCATGCGCATATCTAACCTTGCTTTATGTCTGCCAGAACAAAATTTCAAATACAAAGAGCAATTCGTGTCATACAAGAACAACAACAACCTTCCTTGTTTGGAATGAAGTCTTAGAAACCAAAAGATTTTGAAGCCTGGGTTCTCTAGACCTATTGGATCACAAATCACAACATTCAGATTAGAGACCGGTTGGCAAACTTGGCTTAGAGGATCATGTTTGATTTTCCCTAAATGCCAGGTGCTTTACAGAGAGCCAAATATAATTGGTTAGGAAGAACAGAGTTATTATAAGGTAAGGGTGTCAACTCGATTTCATTGAGGGCCGCATCAGAGTTATATTTGACCTCGGGAGGGGGCATGGCCAGGGTGGGTGTGGCCAGCTCAATATCACTCGTGTCGGGGGAACCTGTGGTGGCCCAAGTGCTCTGCCAGTGAAAACGGACTCTCAAGCTCTGTTTTTGGCTCTGTGACGGCCTCCTGTAACCCTCTGCCAGAGAAAACGGGACTCGGGAGGGCTGCAGGCGGCCCTCCCAAGCTCCGTTTTTGCTGGCAGAGACACCGCAGGCTGGTCCTTCACTGTTTCCAGGGCAGCCATGCAGGCCAGATTTAAGCACCCTGGGGCTGGATCTGGCCCCTGGGCCTTGAGTTTGACATCCCTGTTATAAGGGATGCGGTGCCTCTGGAACAAGCCAGGAAATTGAGCTCATAGTAGTTCTATCACGCAAAAATTAGCTGGGGTTTTCCTTCTTTCAATTAAGATGTTAATATAGCCAAAAGAACAAGAATATTAGACACTCCTGGTGCAATCCATTCTGAGATGAACAATAATGTTCTCAGATCTTCCTTTTGTTAGCACAATTGTCTCAGAATTGAACATCTGGCATACTCATAGGAGATAATTGTTTTAGAGAGCACAGAATTTGAGGGGATGAAGAAAACATAACACAGAAGTCAGTATTGGACTTTGTGGCTGCAATTTTTTAAAGTCTAAATTTAGATTCTAATCTGAATTAGATACAGAATGAGTAAAAGAAATCCACAGCAGCAGTATTACAGAACACACCTGACCTAGCCAAATATACTGAAATACCTAGAATTGTGGACTGCATCAACTCCTGCCTCACTACCTACCATCAGTTTGATTGACAGATATGCAAAGCAGAGGAACACCGATAAGGTCATCGCTCTCAGGACTCATAGCAGAGACTATAATGCATTCCCACGTATACAACTCAAAGTATGGATCCCATATGTAGACAACACCTTCATCAGAATAAGAAAAGAACTATTAGAGAAGACATATTAAACAATCAACAACATCTCCAGAAGAATAAAATTCATAAGGGAAGAAGAAAATCACAACACACTACCCTTCCTGGGTAGCCTCGTTAGCAGAGGTAACAATGTCAAATTACAGTCTATCAAAAAACAACCCCCACTGACCAAGTGATCTATTATCAAAGTAATAACCCAACCTTTCACAAGGTTGTAAGCTATATAAGAGCATCATTCAGATGGATACAAATGCACTGCAGCAATCCAGAATACCGGAAAAAGGAAACAGACCACTTATACAACATCTTCTAATAAAATGTATACCCATGCAACTTTATCCATGACATAAAACTCCATTTCATTATGCATTTGTTATTACATTTCTAGCCTGGTTTGCAAGATTGAAATAATAAATATGGAAGATGGGGTGTGTGTGTCTTATTTCTTATTTCATCCTCAAAACAGCAATCCTGATAGGTTGGATAAAGAGATTTTAATAAATTCAAGATCACCCTATGATCTATTAGATTAAATGGGGATTCATATTGGTGTAATACCTGAATTATTGTATTACAATACATCACATACATCAATACTTTAGCTGCATTAAGTCTACTGCCACTTGCTTTTGGAAATGAGAAAGCAGATTTACAAACTCCTATGTGCACCTAAAATGTTCTCTTTTTTTAAAAACTGGGAACTGAATATTTTTCCATAAGTTCAAATTGGCTCAGTTGAAGCACCTGTTTAGTATGTAAGGGGGGAAAGGCATATTTCATAATAGGAAGATTATTACTGGTAAAAGAAATGAAAACAAAATGTGAAATCAGAATCACCTGGAAATATTGTGTAAAGAACTGATGCCCTATTTCAAAATTAGAGGTCCGTAGGATGAAGAATGGTCCCAAAAAGCCCATATGAACAATGGATTAGATTACCTTTCCTTGAAGAAAAGGCTAAATCACTGAAAAAGTAACTAAAGAGGATGTTACTAAAACTCAGGATCGCTCGGTGAAGTTGCTTCACTGAAGCCTAAGAACTGGGAGAAAAAAAATAGTTCACATCAACTAGGAAATATATTGCCTGAAGAAGTGGTGTTGCCCATTAGCTTTGATGGCTTTAAAAAGATTTGATGAACAGAGAGATGATATATAGATATATCTCAGTGGACAGCCCTTTTAGCTAATGAAACATCCAGTGTTATGCTGCCCAATTTAGTTTATAAGCAAATTAATATTTGCTTTGGCTGGCAGAAAAAAAGTCTTGGTTAAACCTTTGCTCTCCCCAGCTCTGATTGATATGCAACCTGTCCAAGATCCCCAGAGCTATGGCTACTGTAAAACAGTAGAATATCTGTTTTAATCTTCCTACATTCCTAAGAGTTGACTGCTGTTTTGCTGTGGATGAATTGCATTGGAGCAATTGATTGATCAACATTAGACTGATGGATTGATCCATTCTGACATGCCAGCCAAAAAGTTTGAATCTAGCAGACAAGAAACCCCATGCTCAAATTGTGTCAGAGATTAAAAGCTGCAGTCAAGAACATGACTGTCATACTGGACTCTTAAAAATTGGTTAATTTTAGTGCTGACTTTGTCCATAGAGCTTGTGTTGCTCCATCTGCATTTCTAATAAATTGAGCAAAGGGGTGCTGATATTGTTTTTGCACTATAATACAAAGCATAGAGTATCCAAGAGTTAAGGTCAGCGTCCTCCTCTGGTCCCCTCCATCCCACCGTAGTATGATATTAAAAAGCATATGCAGTGAGGCTACACCTTATGTTCACAACCTATCAATAATTCTGAAAGGTTTGCTACTAACTCCCTAATGGAAAAGCCTTTTATATGGCTTGCTGGCTGTGCTTCACAGTTAAGCATTATCTGCAAAGATGCAGACCGTTGATTTGTGGGTATCGTAAGCTCAAGATGCAGAATATAAAAGAAATGGTTAGATGGTTGCAGTACAGCAGGCCAGGAAACGCAGGTAGGGGGGAAAAACAGGAGGCTGTGCATAAGGCAGAAATCTGGGATTATCCAAACCTTGAAGAGGAACTAATTCCAGAAATGCAACTCGTTTTGCGTGGGAATGGGCTAGATGGAGAAAAGAAATCCTAGCTTAAATTTAATTACAAATTTCATTCACCCTGGTCCCCATATTCAGAAAAATACAGCAACAATAAGACATCCTTATGAATGGCAATATCCAGTATTCATTACAAACCTATGAGAGAATTGGAGAAACACAACTCATTACTGGGTTCTTCACCTCTACCCTTGATAATGGTTATTTACATAATAACCTGACCTGCAGGTTACCATTCATTAACAAACACATGTGAAAACATTGAGGCAGCTGGCTACCACTCATAAATATAGATTGTTAACCTTGGTTTATAAGCCTTAAACTCACTGATGGCAAAAAAGAGAACTTGTTTTGCATAACTGTTATGTCGTACCCTCTAGGCCAAATACAATAAACCAGTGGCCTAAAGGGAGGGTCTCAAAATGTTGCTTCTCACGCCAGCAGCACCATTTAAAAGCATCAAGCCTATGTGAATGGTAGAAGCATATTTACAGGAAATGGTAAAAACCTGACAGTTCATGTTCTTATATTGGCATTTGCAGTTTTGGGCATTTGTGTTTACAATTGAAATCTACTAATATCTATCTTTCTAGGATGCATCCTGTCTTCCTTCCAAGATAATTGACCTTAATGTTTTTATTTATATATGCTTCCTTTGGCTTTATCTTCTGAAGGGTAGTCTTTACAAAAGAGGCAGAAGTAATTTCTAAAAATCACAAGCTTCGTCAGTTATGTGACCCATGTTATTTGAGGGTCAACCAAAGCTAGTGCCACATGCAAGGAAAACTTTAAAAAATGAACATAAAGAAACCACAGATCACTTTCTAGCTTCTTGAGGAAGATTTCAACTTAAGTAGAAATTTTTAACACTTAGTATAATATTGTGGCAAATATAGGATGGCTTCAAATCTCCTGGCATTCTGTAGGACCAGAAAGTGCCTTTCATTTTAGAGGTGGCATACAATTTATAGTGATTTTATATTATTCAACGCAGTCTTTTTGATGGCAAAATTATGAAGACATAAAAGACCAGGTTAGGGAGATTATCATCATGGAGCACATCTATCTATTTGGTCACTAAGAGTTGACACCAACTAGGTGACATATAATCAATCTTCTTGATAGGGGCCATTTGTGATTCATTGCTGATGATTTTGTGTTGTAGCAATACTTGATGTGATGGTCGTGACCAAAACCTCATGGAAGGTCACTGGCAAGCAAAAGCCAAGACTTGTGAAAGTAAAGGTCACCGAAATCTATTCAATAGATGTGGTTTATGTATTTTCTATGACTTTGAACACTTGGTGTATAGGTGTATTTATGTGGGGCCTGACTACATTGAATATACTACTTTCCAAGTACAGGTAGTCCTCACATTATGACCATAACTGAGCCTGGAAATTTTGGTGGTAAGTCATGACAATTGTAAAGTGGGTCATCATATGACCGGATCTGATTTTATGACCTTTTTTATGGCAGTCATTAAGTGAACATGGTGATCATTAAGCAAACATGTTATTTGGTATGGGTTCATTTTTGCTGGAAACTAGAATTCATAATGCCATATTAATTTATGGTACCCTTGCAAAGTGTTTAAGTGTACATAGACTTTATTCACATAGCAGGAACTTTTAGTATAACTCCATTGAGCAAATCACCATGGAAACCAATGTCAGAAAGAAGATATCAGAGGTATAAAGGTGTTAAGAAAGTACACCCTAAAGGTTTAATGCACTGACTGCATTTTGTGATATGTCATTGTTGAACTAAATAATCTACCATTCAGCAGCTATTTTTATTTTGATGTTTGAACAAACTTTCTATACCTAATAAAATTTCCACAAACTTTTTTTCCAGGCTAGCCAGCTATAAAAGTAGAATCTAATTAAAGCTTTGTTGGCTGACAGGATTAATTAGGCTGGATGGCTGTAGGAGTGAGAAGTGAGAGTAAGAGACGGCTATGAAGACATTTATTACAATCCAAGTCCTGACCTAATTGTATCTGTGTCAATTATTATTATTATTAATTAAATTCTTATTCCCCTGACCTCCCCTATAAGGCAACTCAATCCTATTTACTATCATATATATATATATATATATATATACTGTATATGTAAAAACATCCCCTGGCAGGATCTAGGAAGAGGGCCTTGTCTGCTGTTGCCCCCCACTCTCTGGAACATCTTACCCAAATAGGTGTGAGACAAGCCCCCACTCTTCTGATTTTCTGTAACTGGCTCTGCCAATTAGCATGAGGGTCTAAGAGGATTATGTAGCTCTGGGGGGTAGCTAGTGACTTCATGGCACTCCCTCCACATTGTTTAACTTTTTAGCCTTGTGGATTTTTTAACTTGCATTTTCACTTTGAACTTGTAAAACTTGTAAAATTTAACCTGAGCTGTGGTGGCGCAGTGGTTTGATTGTAGTATTGCAGACTAACTCTGTCCACTGCCAGGAGTTCGAGCCTAACCGGCTCAGGATTGACTCAGCATGACCTTACATTGCAATGACAAATCTGTCCATTTTGACCCCATCTGATTCATTCCAATGATGCTATTCTGCTAGTGTCCACAGTGGAAGGCTTCCCTGGCAGCCTTTCCCTACTTTCACTTGACCATTATACAGACATGTCCTGCCCATACTTTTTTTCTCTGTTGGGTGTTTATGATTTTTGCCTTCATCTGCTACCCAACCCAAGTCAACCTACAACATCAAAGTAGTGTTCCCCCTTATTCTAATACATTCTAAGGACAATCTTGAGGCATATGAAATCTGGTGGGCATTGGCACCCATTATTTTGAAAGAGCATCAGAGAAGTGAGTTGAAATGTCAGTCAAAGAGGCAAAGTAAGGATCAGCCATGGGGACAGTCAATGTTAAGTTATCACCATTTTCTCCTGACTCAGAGGGAACTTCCCCAAGCTAAGCTGCAGTACCATCCTTGAGGGTATGTTTGTGCTGTGGTTAAGTGCAAATAAAAAAAGGTACAAGGATGAGTGGATGGCACTTCAATTCAGCAACTGGAAGGGTCCTTAGAGACACTAAGTACTGCAGTTTATGACTCTTAACCATCTACTTGTTGCCCGCTGAGTTTTCCTAATCTTTATGATGTTTACACTCTGCAGACTAAAATTAACAGCTTTTGAAACAAGCGATAGCAATGAAAGAAAGCAAACTACCAACACAGGGAATCTGTGTGTATAATCATTAGAAATGCCTTGATTTTTTTTCTTTTTTACAAACCAACAACATAGGAAATGCATGTGAATAATTAGAAAAGGCTTTTAAAAAATAAACCTATTTCCTTAAAATGTCCACACCAGTTACTGCTTCAACTTTTACAAAGCCACCTGACTGTGGGTTTTAGGCACCTGACTGTGGGTTTTAGGGTTGTTATCAACCCTATATGATTTATTTAGTAGAAAGCATATGCAGTAACTTTTTCTGTTTAGCTTCAGGAACACCACAGGCAACCACAAATATTCCTTGAGGTGAGTTCATATTTGCCAGTTTAAGAAACAGTTTATTCTATTTCAATAATTGGATTTAGCACACACTCTCTTATATAGAGTAGAAAGAATACCTTATTTAAAAGTTGAATATTTAGGATGATCCTGTTTTGTCTGGTGGACTTGGTTCCAATACAACTGAAATGAATTCTGAACAATTAAATTTCAAAACAGAAAATCCAGCCACAATCTATTTTCCTTGCCATTTATTGGAAATACTAAAATGAGCATTTATGAGGACCCAGCTATTGTTTCTGCTATGCAAATCCATCATATGATGGTCAACTTGTTGCTTGGATGTATTTGAAAGCTTGTTTTTGCCAGATAAAAGTAAAGCCTCTTTCAAATCACCTCAGCTCCTGCTAACCTCATGGACGCGTCTGTTGTTTTCTTGGCATCAATGTGGAAATAATTTGCCAATACTTTACAAGGCTTCTTTGTGTCTTCTTTTAACTCCTCAAGCTCAATTATAGGAATTACTTATGACCTCCAGGTATTAACTGGCTTCTTACCTCGCATCTAGTATGGCCCTCAAGTCTAAAAAGGTTGCCCACTTCTGATTTAAAATAAAGCAAACCAAAATGCAACTTTGTGCTAGTAGAGAAACCTCACAAGTTTTATCAAATCAACAGGATGGGCTACTTATAGTGGACAACAAGGAAACAGCAGGATTCAGCTCTGGGTAAGCCAAGCTCTTGAAAGCTGGAAGAAAAAGACTGTTGAGGCAAGAACAGGAATTAAAATTTGTTAGATGTTCTCCAAAATTTGAACTTTTAAACTGAGTGGATGTTATTTCTGTACTACAATTACATTGCCCACTAATAATAGAGATTTGAGCATAATATTTCAGAACTGCAATTTGAAAATGGCATGTGGTGACATAGCTATAAAAGGTACTACTCAAATCTAACCTTTTTTTTTTCCAGTGGTGGTCTTTTGACTGCAAACTACTCTTTCGCCCATTTATAGCTAATGGCAGGCCAAAATTAAACAGTCATGGTACTTATAAATCCAACTTGGAAAATGCCATCATGTATTTTTAATCTAGCTACCTCATCACTGAATAATAAAATGAAAGGATTGCTGAGTTTGACTGGCATTTGTAAGTAGCATATGAAAGAAGCTAATAGAGGGAGAAAATTAGTTGCATTTATCATCTTAACTACATTCATATTACACTCACGATTCAATTGTTTAAAAATTAATCCTTAAGAATAGCTTTTTTTTAAGTTTAAGCATTCCAAACAATTGTAATTTATTCTCTGAACAAATGCTATTTGTAAAAGATTAAAAAAAAAAAGAACCTTCCACACATTGAATGAAATAAATGACCTATTCTTCAAGTATTTGAAATAAGTAGCATTTAATACCTCCATGTGTATAACACGAGAGGGGAAAATCCTGTAAGCTAATAACAGAATCCCAAATGTATACAATCTGTCTTGAAGGCAGTTTTATGGATATAACATACTTCAGTATTTTGGAAAGAACTAAGGCTTGTATTAACATAAATCAATTTACTCTGCTGGGGATGTCAGTCTAAAGTCACTCCAAGTTACTGCTTGTCCAGCACTGCAGTGATCTTCATTTTTGACATTGAACCAACTCAATATTATCTAGATCAGCTTTCTGTAAATGAATAGTGTTCTATGAGTTTCAGGCTACAGGCCACAAAACAATTGCCCATGCTGGCTGAGATTTCTTTCATACACCACTTATGTCTACCTTGGACTCTGTTGCCAAGTAGTCTTCTTTAGAGTGGCCTGCTAAAGGGGGGGGGGGGAGGAAATTTCTTGTAAAACTGAATAGTGGTTGAGGCAGGGAGAACAGACATCTGCAGTTTCCTGACACCTGATTTTTCTAAACATACTTCCAGGAGATCCTTTCCAGCTGCCTTAGCCAAAGGAAGGGGGACTGAAGGATGGGCAAGCTGAGGCTGACATCATTGACCTCCCTAGCCAATTGTGGGAGTTCAAAAGAATTGTAGAAGGAAGAGGTGAAGTGGGAGGCAACAATGGCATTGCATCTTTCGTCAAACTCAGGGAAAGTTGGGCGAGAGGGAAACATGCCTGAAGGAAACAGAAGGACAATGAGCTCCTGGGGCAGACTTGGCCAGGTGAACACTGCTACTCAAGCTGTTTCACTATCTCCTCCAGAATCTTTCATACTCATTCTCAGAAGCAGTGGCCAAATGGGGGGGGGGGTGGTCTTGGCACACATTGGTTTATTCTCTCCCTAGCTTTGTGAATCCTGGCTCTGTATTTCAAGGACGTTGGTTCTGGTTTCTGTCCCAGACGAGTCACGCTCCATCCATGACAACTCTCGGAGGTTCAAATCCTAAACTTTTATGATTCTTCAAAATCATAAACCTTTATGATTCTCCATTGGAAATTAAAATGGAGAACACCAAATGAAAATTGTTTTTTTTCCCCACTTTCTCTGTTTGACAGGGTACTTACTAAATAATGATTCAAACTCAATGTAATTCGCTCTAATCTTGATTGTAGGAAATATTACTTCTGCAATAGAGTAGTAAATGTCTGGAACACTCTACCTGATTCTGTTGTTAGTCTCACCAATCCCCATACCTTTTACCTTAAACTGTCTACCGTGGACCTTTCATGTTTCTTAAGAGGTCCCTAAGGGAGCGTGCATAAGCACACCAGCGTGTTTACCGTCCCTGTCCTACTGTCCCCATTTATATATAATCATTCTATGTGTTTATGGCTATGTTTTGCCTATTTATATCCTTTTATTAGTGCCAATTTTTTTCATGTGTCCATGTCTATGTCTATACTGTTACTTGTTTCCTTGTACTTGTTGACAAATCAATAAATAATAAATAAATAACAATAATAAATTCTTACCCTGGTTTCTATTAACAATACTCTGAAGTTAAATGGAATTGGCAGGATTAATAACCTTTTAAGTGATGGTGAGATATGTCAAACTGAAGATAAAACATGTCTTTTTTCCCTTACAAGAGAACTGCCAATATAATTTTTATTTATATCGAAAACTGGAAATAATTTTCAGGCATAGTTGCCTCTTTCAATAAGGTAAATCCTGCTAAGTTTCAGATTATTACGTCGGAGGATTTTATTTATTGTTTAACAACAACCACGTCAAATCTCTCGTGGCATGAAGAATGCTGCTAGGTAAGTGGCTAAAATGAAATGATAGGAAAGGAGCTGTGTTCATAGCAGTAAAGTTTTAACAAGGGTACATTTAATAGCACACCAGAATACTCTTCATTTTTGACTCCCTAGAGACTCTTGTACAGTGGTGAAATCCAATTTTTTTTACTACCAGTTCTGTGGGCGTGGCTTGGTGGGCATGGCAGGGGAAGGATACTGCAAAATCTCCATTCCCACCCCACTCCAGGGGAAGGATACTGCAAAATCTCCATTCCCTCCCCACTCCAGGGGAAGGATACTGCAGAATCTCCATTCCCACCCCACTCTGGGGCTAGCCAGAGATGGTATTTGCCAGTTCTCCAAACTACTCAAAATTTCTGCTCCCGGTTCTCTGAACTGCCCAAAATTTCTGCTCCTGGTTCTCCAGAACCTGTCAGAACCTGCTGGATTTCACCCCTGCTCTTGTATCAATGTGTGAAAAGCCTATTAGGGATCAGCCTTCAGGCTAATGAATTAGACTTCATACCATCCTGGTCATGATTTGAGCTGGGGGCCCTGAACTGGATACACCAGTGATATAAGAGACTATAGGACAAATCCCTCTTTCTCTGTATAAAGGTAAGAGTGATTCAGGTGCTGATGCTTCCTGTCATCCATCAAACTGAATACAATCTGCCAGCCATATAGCATAAGTGATGGACAAAACAATTGCATGTTCACACACATTGGTTTTGCAGTATTAGGCAGGCAACAAAGCATGCCATGTATCAAGCATCTGCCGGTCCACCACATCTGGCTGACAGGCTGGTTGGCTGAGTCACCATTTGTGGCATGCCTGTTTCCATCACACTGTCGTTGCCCTGGATTTGGCTGAACTTAAAATGTCACGGACAACTGTGGAAATGTCCTGGCTTAAGCTGTAATTGCGAGAGAAAAAGGAGACACCACCCCCATGATAATTGTGGCACTTTCCCGAAATATCTGCGGTGGGGAAGCCCTTTTGCAAGGCAATTACAGATTGTGTTATTGGCAGGCGGTGGAATTCCTGATTGCCCTTTCCCCATCGACTCTGATGCTCTCCATTCACACAGCGGAAAAGCCAGCCTGTTTCTCTAATTAAGCTGCTTGAACAACAGTTGTAAGAGAACAATTAGCCCTGAGTCATACTGGCATGCAGCTCTCCCTCCACCTGCTGCCAAGCGCTCATGTGACACATAGAGCCGTCAGTTGCTCACTCGGTGAAGCTAAGCTTTACATGTTGGGTTGATGGGAGGAGCTGCTGACCCTCCTGGTAATTACTCAGTCTAACAGCTTAACTAACATGCAAATTCCTCTGTTGAATGACAGGGAGGCAGTGTGAGGCCCTGGACTTCAGCTGGCAGAGGGGAGGAGGAAAATAAGAGTGGGTGGGTGCTGACAAAGATGTAAGAACGGGTATCAATTGCAGCTCTAACAGCTTCGAAGTATGACATGATTCATTAGCTCTCTTTCATGCTGGGGTAACAAAGTTGTGGTTGCTGTGTTAATTAAAAGAGGAAGGAACTGGGTGGTACTTGGCAGGCAAGTCAATGGGTCTGGCCGGCAGTTCCCAAAGGGCAGGGCTGCTCCAAATCATAGACTTTACAGTTCTCTCCAGAGTTTGCATCTAAAGTCTCCATTCTGAGCACGGAAAGTAGAAAAGGAAGTCGAACGTTTGCAGTGCTTCACTTAATCCAAACTGCTTGATTATTTTGGGTGGGGGTAGAAAGATTTGTCGTCAAAATCAAACAAAATCATTTTTATAAGGATAGAGGGCAGTGCTCAATATACTGTATCTTTTTCAATGTTTGCTGAGTAGGGATGAAGCAAACTTTAGGTGACTAAGGGCTACAGTTATTTTTTGGGGGGAGGGTGTTGGCAAGGGTTTTAATTGGGATGTCAGCAGTGAAAGGACACCGTAATAGTTCAACATAGGCATTTGGGGGCATTTTCAAAGTAGCACAGACTATTTCTAGATTCCCACTTCTGGAAAATCTGGCAATGGACTGAGGGTGAATCCTCAGTACAATGTCTAACCTATTAAGGTGGAAGAATCTGATTTCTGAGAAATTTATAGAATAGGTCTACATTTCCTTGCTTCTAGGCTTACTGCAATTAGCAGTAGATCTAGCATCCATTTGGAAACAAATCTAAAGTTCTCCTCATGCCTTTCTTCTTTCCTTAACCCAATATTCAACTGTACTGAATCTGTAGTGATTAACTATATTTCCCGGCACACCAGAAACATAATTCTAAAATCCAAGATGCTAAGAAACCACTGTGGATAATAATACTGAACCTTTATGCTAAGTTATACACTAATCTAATTCTCTCTTCCTACCCCAACAAACAAAGGATGAATAGCCAAGGCTCTGTTGTAGGTCAGACATAAATCATGCAAGATATTTAATTTTTATTTACTTACTGATGTTGTAGTGGGTTTTGGTGTTATATTGCAGAGTTAGTAAAACACTAAACCCTGGACTAAATACTTTTTATAAAATGGCATCCAATTCTCCATCAAGAAATATGGATGGACTAAGAAAATAAATTACATTTAAAATGAACTAGGAAAGTTCATGTTCAAGTTATGGAGGTGTTATTTTATTCCAAGTTGCCTCTGCATTTATAAATAATAATCATGATGACTTTATTTTATTTTCTTCACATCAATAAAAAGTGGAAGGAAGCTATTTTCTCACCAAGAAGGGCATGTTTGAACAAGAATCCATTTTTTTAAAAAAATGGATATTGGGAACCTGAGAATTATTATTCATTGCATAGGCACTTTTCTTCATCTATGAATATCTGTGAATGATAGTGGACAAATACAGAACAGTTTAATGCAATCATCCTATATATTTTTAGAATCAGAACCTTCATTTTGAGCAGAAAAAAAGAGCTTTAAACAGGAAATTTCATTTTATTTGTATATATAAAATATATTAAATAAATTGTGCTACTTGTTTATCCAAATTATTTTGGAATTCAGTATTATGTAGCAGTTAAACTATTCAGAATAACATTAATGGGGAGGCAGTTTTTAATTAAATGTTTCATGCAGAGGTTATAGAAGAGGAGCTGATTTGAGACAGCATCTCAGCATCTTAGAAGTTGTAGGGAAGAATGAAACTGAAGGGAATCTGCTATATTGAAGATAATCTGTTCTTATTATTCTTTCCAACCCAGTGGAACATGGGAAAGAAATTATGTGAAGGGACTCAGTCTCCCTGCCTATCCATCACTGGGATCTCTCTTAAAAATTAAAAGAGAATAGGATTAAATTTTGTTCATGTAGAGAAGCTGACAAAAGAGAGATTGAATTGAACAATGGGCTAATCTCCCTGGGGACTGCAGAAAAATACCAATCAAGAAAGACATTCTTCTAGTGTATCAGAATGCTACTAACTACTCCATTCCATCCTTCCTCCTCTTCCTGGTCATATGAGGTCAGAGAGGGACGTATTAGGCCTTCACTTTTTCCCAGCGCATATAGAAAGTTCAAAAGCACATGCAAATACAACATGCTACTTCACTACCAAGAAGAATTACAGAGTCCTTCTGGGGCTCTAAAGAGGCTGGAAGAACTCAAGAAACCATGTTCTGCATGCTTCCCTTGTCTTGTCTGGGACTTCATCAGTCTACATAGTTCAAGGGCAAACTTACATTTTAAGCAATTCTATGAATAACTAGTACCAAATTTCTGCCTGTTGAAAGTAATTTATTTTATCCAGTCAGTATCTTCTCAGCTATTTTTCTTTCCTGCTGGCCTTCTTAATAGACAGCTGTTCATAGATTATATCTAAATTCCAAGTCACTTATGGATTATTATCAGTCTTGCCCAGTCTGCTTCTGAAAAGATATTCAATAGTATAAAAATTAATGGGCCTCCATAGGGAAGCAAATCAACTTATGGCCAGGAGCAACTGGTAAAGGAAAAATAAAATGGAAATGAAAACATCTTTGAAGTCAATGATACCTCCAGATGCACTTAAACTGTAAAACATAACCCCACTGTGGCCTCCAACCTCTAAGATTCACTTTTGTCTGAATGGAACTACTCAGCTTTTATCCGCACAGCTTTCAAAAACAAGTTTTCTGATTTCATTCTCCCATATTCAAGAAAATGTGGAAGATCCTCAACTGACTACTAACCTGGAAGAGGCAATATTGGATGAAATGTTGGAAACTGCTGACATCACCGTAATCATGAATTTTAAAATCCTTTGCTAGGGATTCTTCATCTGATGCATCCTAGAACTTTGCAGTTGCCATAACAAACCACTGACTTTTGTCAAGAAAAGTCCTTTGATTGTAAAATTACAATTCCTTTACAATATTGTTGTATGGTTTCTGTTTATTTGATGGCCATCAAAATACTCCTGTCAACCCTGAAGCTGACCTGACAGGAGCCATATTGAAGCTTCAGTGTTGCCACACTGGAGCTGAGGGACAGGGAGGGGGGATTAGAGATAGAGAAATTTGTTTAGCCAAAATAAAATACTTTCTCTTGAGAACTAAGGACATTCTCACACCTGGACCATGGAAGAAGGAGGGAGGTCTCCAGACGACCAGGGACCATCTTGATTGGACCATGTGATTGTTTGGGGTTTGGAAAAAACTTCCTCTTTTAACTAGGTGAAAACCGTGGGAACTGTTAGAATTGGTTTTCACCAGATATGTGCCAATATGATTTTTTCAATAAAACTATCCTTTGAGGAATTGGCCTGCCTCGGAATTTTGCCTGCTATGGATCTATTACTTGGAACCCTGACAATTCCCTTATAATGCTTTAATTACATTCAACTACATTTGAACACATGTTTATGCATCTTTCCAAAAGGCACAATGGTTTTCAAGAAACTTGATTTGTAGTGAGTCTAATTGCTGGGCACAATCGACTACAGACATTTCCATTCATTACTGCCATCCATTCTATAGGTGAAACCTACTTTAGTATGTCATGGCTTTTAAAAGTAGAATAGAACTGTGAGGGAACATAGTTCAGTTCAGAACAGAATGTAATACAAGGGCAATTAAAAGCATTATAAAAAGCCAATCTGTGGCTCCAGTGCTGCAAACAGTTTCTAAACTCATTTTTGTGACTCCCGAATCCAATCCAACCACAACTGCCATTTAAATAGTATAAGCCTTGGTCTGTTGAACTATTGTTTCAGAGATATTTCCTTATCTAAACAGAGAAACAATATAATCACGGTCAGGCAAAAAAGCAGTGAGAAAAGGAATAACTTCTGACTTCCTACCATTGACTTTCCTTGTAGGAAGTTGGCATGGAGCCTTGGAAATGACATTTGTGTGGCTGCGGTTGATCATGGCAGCATGGCAGAGAAGGAGCATGGCAGAGCTGAAGTGGTCACAACCTTGCCAATCCCACAGGAGTCACGGGTACCAGATTTTGGACACATTCTGTAAAGTAGCCCATTTGAGGTACGTTGATTCAACAATTGTTGCCTTGTGATGTAATGGAATTCATGGATGAACTAGGGGGACAAGAGAAAGAGATGTTGACCAGGTAAAAATCAGACAAGAGGAGTGAGTGCCATTCAAGGGCTTAATGGTCAGACAAAGAAATTTAGGAAGGGCCCTCCCCCATTGATCAGATGGTTAAAAGTGGCAATGGGAAGTTTGTACTTTCAGTCTTGCAAGATTCTGTTAATGCAGCCTTACAGTGAAGTAGATTTAGCTCTTCTAGTCTGGTTTCCTATCTGCTTTACCAAAGAGAGCTGACAAATACACCGTTTTATTCAATGGAGGGTTACAAACAATCAAATAGATAGTAGTATATCTATTTTAGTAATATATTTTAGTAACATATAGTTGACAGCAATGCAAGCCCTACAATTTCTTTGCTTTTTCAAAACAAACAAATGTGGGATCCTTGGTGCTCCCTGAATTTGGTTGTTTTCTTGCAGATTTCATTACTCAAGCTAGGTAATATTATCAGCACTGATGGTGTTACCTAGTTTGAGTAATGAAACATCTGCAAGAAAACAACCAAACTCAGGGAGCACCAAGGACCCCTCATTTCAACCCTGAGCTACAAATATTCTCCTTTATCAGTACAAAGAAATTTCCCCATCCCTAGCATCCCATCACATGGCATAGCCACATCCTCCCTGAACATCTTTGTTATTCCCAAAGAACCTTAAATCTGTCTCAAGTCACTTAAAGGTACCTCACCTTTACTTTAAATAATAGGACAAGCACAAAATTATGCATCAGGGAACTAAAAGTCATAAACAATTTGTCTAAGCATGAGGCGGAAGGGGTGAGGAATTATTTCTTGCTTTATTCTTTAAATTTTATCCCACCTTTCTTCCAGGTAATCAAATCAGCATATAAAGTACTCATTCCTCCAATTTTACAACACAACACAGTGATTTGCTGTGGGGAACACTGGTGGGCTTCAAAATTTTGTACTACTGGTTCTGTGGGTGTGACTTGGTGGGCGTGGCAGGGGACAGATACTGTAAAATCTCCATTCCCACCCCACTCCAGGGGAAGGTTACTGCACAATCCCCATTTCCTCCTGATCAGCTGGGACTCGGGAGGCAGAGAATAGATGGGGTGGAGCCAGTCAGAGGTGATATTTACCGGTTTTCCAAACTATTCAAAATTTCCGCTACCGGTTCTCCCGAACTGGTCAGAACCTGCTGAAACCCAACTCTGGTGGGGAACATAACAAATTTACATTTCTTTCTGTCACATGGGGCACAAGAGGAAATATGGCAGAACTCTTGTCAATTTCACCCAGTTAAAAGAAAGGAAAAATAGAAGGAAGGACAACAGAAAATAAAAGAAAATTTCAGATGAAATGCTCTCTTCCCACCCATCTCCATAAAGGTCCACATTTCCCGTGTCAGGCAGCCAGACAGATCTGGGTACAAAAGGTGGAGAGTGGATCTGGTATCAAAGGGGGAGAGCGGATCTAGTAGGAAAGTGCCTTCCAAAGCACACACCAACCTACTCCAGTTGGAATGAAGGGACCTGATTAAAATGGAATGAAACTCAGCAGGTGGATCAGGCTGCTCTGCAGGTATTAATAGAAGTGGGCAGCAGTGGGAACACTATTGTTTATATAATGCAAGAAAACCTGGGTGGAGGCCATCTTCCTATCAGGCTAGGGTGGGCTGAGGATGTGATCTATTCCTGATTTCCTATATAGCCCTCCTCACATTGGGATAAACAGGAAAAACAGATCAGTTGTTTTTTTTTCTCTCTAATGTGGGCAAGTACCTTAGCCAGGATTTTCAGCTGCTATAAAGGCTCATTGACATTCTTCAATGTTCTCTATTCTGCTTTTTCAGAGGCTGGTACAGAGACTGGATGACTGCCATGGTTTAATCCCCAGATATCTAAATGGGAAAGGTTGACAAAGGGTGGCCTTTGAGTTACCCAATTCAAAGTTTGGAAAGTTACAATCTAATATCAAGAGGAAAGTATTTTGCACATGGTCTATTCAATGTACTTTTCTTATCATTCAGGGTGTTTATTCCAGCCTTTGCTAAAGGCATTTCTTTCTTTTAAATAGCCTTCATGAACACCGGGTAAATGTTTTGGTACAAAGGGTAGATATGAAATTGGGGAAGGGGGGAAAACGGAAAAAGAGCCCATTGTTTTGCTAGCCTTAAAGACTTAATTTAATGTTATTTTTAAAACAATAACAACAATCTCCCAGCATTGGTTTCTTGCACCCAAGTCTGCTTTCAGCTCCCCTCCCCCATGCAAAAAAGAAAAAAGAAAAAGAAACAGCAACAAAAAACCACCAGCTATTATTCTCTGGCCATTTGGTAGTGGTTGCTATGGAGATCAAAAGGAAAATAGCATGCAAATCAACACAAGCCCTACTGTTCAATAACAACCTTAAAAGGACAGCTGGATAAGGCAACAGAAATCACTTGAAATGCTTCAACCTGTTCTGCTCGCTGTGATTAGATCTAAAACGAAAAGAAAAATACTCTAATGGATTAGAGAGCAGATGGGGAAAAAAGTCTATCAGCAATGGGGTGTAACCTTCCTGATTATTATACACACATACATACTTTCACATTGCACCCTAGATTCACACTGGAAGGAGAAAAGTGTGTGTGTAAAGGTTACAGGGCTGGTCAAATCACATTCCTAAATATATGCAACATTTTTATGTCTTTCCCATCCCAGAACTAAAGGCAACTATTATCTCAGTAAATTTTTGAAAATTCTGCTATTGATTAAAAATAAACTCTTGGGGGTGTGTGTGTGTGTAGATAATTTTAAAGTCAAACATATTATGAAAGCTGTTTGTGGATATTTGTTCTGCACTTGGGAAATACTTTTATTGTCTAAACTTTAGTTGGTAGAAGAAAACTTTCGATATCTATTTTCTAGTTATATCTTAGATTCTGGGAAGAATAAGAACCTAATATTCCCTAGATCTGTAACTAGGGAAATAGTAAAGATTTAGTAAAGGTTTTCAAAAGCATTTGGTATTACCCCACAGTTCTTACATTAAATGAAAATTGGATTTTATGTACACACAGTCCAAAGAAAGCAGGTTTTACATCAGAGAAAATTCAAGCACTTTAGGGCTACCATGTTATATATACATATAGTGTGCATGAAAAGAGCACACTATATGTATATATAACATGGTATAACAAGAGCCTTGGTGGCACATCGGACTAAACTGCTGTTAAAGTAGCACTTAGGTGCCAGCTGCCTGCAATTACTGTGAGTTCAATTCTCACAGGCTCAAGGTTGACTCAGCCTTCCATCCTTCCAAGGTAGGTAAAATGAGGACCCGGTTTGTGGGGGCAATAAGCTGACTTTGTATAAAATAGAACACCACTTAGGGGGGGCCAAAAAGCCCTACTAAGCAGGTATATACAAAAGTATAAAGGCTATTGCTTAATGCATTGTAAACCGCCCTGAGTCTCCGGAGAAGGGCGGCATATAAATCGAACTAATAAATAAATAAATAAAATATTCCATTCTGAGTTGGCATCATGTATATTGCAAAGTCTGAAGACAGTTAGTAAAAATGCCCCTTGCTTGGCTGTAGGGTTACCATTATGGAATGTTTAGTGTTGTAAGGTGAGCAAGCAATTATATCAAGGATCAAGCAGGTTACAACGAGGACATAGGAAAGGTTTGGCTATATTAGGCCAAAGTTAACTTTGTCACATGATGGCCAACTGGATACTCCCAAACCTGGATTGGAAGGCAATAGCACTCTTCCATCATTACTTCCTGGTAACTGGGATTTAGGAATTCTGTCTACAATTTAGGAGGTAGTAAACAGCTCTCAATATAACTAGTCATTGATAGTATAATCCTCTTTGAATCTGTCCTACCTTTTTAAAATTTCCAAAATTGATTGTTGTAATCACTACTGAGGGAGCAAAGTCTCCAGCTGAATTATGCATTGTGAACAAAATATTTTCCTTTCTCAGTCTTGAACCTCCCCACACAATGGATGACTCTGAGTCCAGGATTTATGAAAGTGGGAAGGAAAAAAATCCACAGAAATTTACATCATTTTTCAGGTATTATTTTATATACCTTTCATATACCTGTTCCTACGAACTCCAACCATAACACTCATAGAATTGTTCTGACTTCTCATTATTTTGGTTTCCTTCTTTGCACTGCATAATAGTCTTCTTAAGGCAGCCAATATATATGTTGCAATATTTTCAGGATCAGACTCAATAATAATAATAAGAGTTAGAGGTTTAAATATATTTCTCTTTAATTATAATAGGCATTCTATATTCACTGAATATTCACAGATAGAAGCGAAGAAAATGGTGAAGGTGGCTCCTTATATATACAAAGGGTGGAGCCAAGAGTGGGAGTGGTGAATTATGAATACATTAAGAGTCAAAGAATAAGTTAACCCCTGATATCCCATATATACATTATTTACACATTAGGGAATAAGGCATTTACATCTGACAAATCCCCCTCTAAATGCCGGTTCGCTATACAACACCAATTACATTCAGATTCAGGACAATATAAGACATACAATTTGGAAGTTAAGTATTTGTGCTGTTTAGAAGGTAAAGGCTTCGTCAATATGTCAGCTAATTGTTCAGAGGTATCACAATGCACTGCTTTGATAAATCCATCTTGAGACAATTGTCTCACATGTTTAAATTTTATATCTATATGCCTGGATCTTTGTCCAATGGCATCGGATCTAGATATTTCAATGGCCGCTTTATTGTCTTCATGCATAACAAAAGGCAAAGCAGGTTTTTTCCAAACATCTGAAATTAAATCATTAAACCATACAAGGTTATTTGCAGCTTTGGATAAACAAACATATTCCGCTTCTGTGGTTGAAGTGGCTACCAGTTCTTGTTTACCAGTGTACCAGTAAACTGGACAGTCATTTAACAGAAAAATATAACCAGAAGTACTTTTTCTGCATGATATATCTCCAGCCCAATCCGCATCTGCGTAACATGTAAGTTTTGGTTCTTTATTATCACTAGGTTCTAATACTAGGCAAAAGTCTAATGTACTTTTCAGATATCTTAAAATTCTTTTGACAGCTTCCCAGTGATACATTGTTGGTTTGCTAACGTGCCTTGATAATAAATTGAGTGGTAATGCAATATCTGGCCTGGTCCAATTAGATATATAAAGAAGTGAACCTATGACTGATCTATAAAATGTATTATCCTTGAATTCAGGGGAAGATTCATCAGTATTTCTAAGGAAATCAGTTTGCATAGGAGTGTCACAGGGTTTGGCATTGTTTAAATTGCATTTGTTTAGAAGTTCAATAATCTTATCTTTCTGAGTAAGTTTGAATCCCCTTCTAGTTTTGTTAATTTGTACACCAAGGTATTTGTTTACTTTACCTAGAGATTTCAACGAGAAATGTTCATTTAGTTTGTTTACAAAGATTTCTCTTCTCTCTTTGTGTTTTCCTATATATAAAATATCATCTACATAAATCAATACAAATTCAATGTGATCATCACTCTTTTTGACAAAGAAACAGTTATCAGCAGTGGTAGCGTTGAAATCCATGGTCTTAAGTACTTTTACCAAGCAATCGTACCATCTTTTGCCAGATTGCTTTAATCCGTATAAACTCTTGTTCAATAGCCAAATTTCATTTTTATTAGTGTATTGACTGTGAGGTGCTCTTACATATGTTTCCTTATCTAGTTTTGCGTGTAGGTACGCAGTCTGTATGTCATATTGAAATACATCAAGATTGAGTGCGGATGCTACTACTAGAGCTGTTTTAACACTCTCTGTTCTTACTGTGGGGGAGTACGTGTCAGTATAGTCCTCCGGATATTTTTGTGCATAACCTTGTGCAACCAATCTAGCTTTGTATAAGGTATTGCCTCCTTCTAGGTTCTTAATTTTATAAATCCACCTGGTACCAATAATTGTTTTATCTTTAGGTGCAATCGCAGGTGTGAATACATTTAATCCTTGCAAACTTTCCATCTCTTTTTTCATAGCTAGTTCCCATTTTTCCTTTTCTTCACGAGGGAGTTTTAATACTTCCTCATATGTATTAGGTGTTATTTGTTCACCATCCATATGCATTATGTAATCTCTGTATTTATTTGGTATTTGATTTCTGTTGTTCCTAATAGCTCTTTCTGGTTTGCTATGGTAGTCATGCAAATATCTTGCTTCCCTTTTTGTTAATGTGTCTGTCTTTATTTTGTGTTGACTATTTGTCCATGTTTTGGTTTTGTTTTTATTTTTGTTGACATTTTGATTTTCTATTGTCCCTTCCTCACGAGATTTGGTATCTTTGCATTTATTTGGAAATATTTCATTAAGATGTAATTTAGACCAGTTGGCCTGTTCATGGAACACAGCTGTTCTGGAAACTATAAATTTGTTATTATTATCAATGAATCTGTACCCTTTGGTGCCAGTTTCATATCCCATAAATCTTAGTCTTCTGGATACGTTTTCTCCCTTTCTTCTCAACTGTTTAGGTATGTGTACGTCTGCAGTGACCCCAAATATGTGCATGTGTGCTAATTTTGGTTTCCTATTATACATCACCTCATATGGTGTCTTATTCACAATACTGGACCAGGTTCTATTTTGAGTGTAATTTGAATAATGTAGGGCTTCTGACCAAAATTGTTTGCCTAAACCAGCATCCTCTAATGTGCACCTAATCATGGTTTGTAATGTGGAATTCTTTCTCTCTACAATCCCGTTCTGGAACGCAGAAAATGGACTAGACGTGTAATGTAGCATTCCTCTATCCTTTAACCATTGGGAGAATTCTTTAGACATGAATTCACATCCCCTATCTGTCATAATTTGTTTTATTCTGATATTATGTTGTGTTTCTATGCGTTTGTAAAATTCCTTAAATTTTTGAAAGGTTTCATCCTTGTGTTTTAATGTGTAAACAAAACCATAGCGACTGTAATCGTCTACTATTGTTAGGAAGTAACGTTTTCTATAAGTGATTGATGGAGTTAATGGGCCAACTAAGTCCATGTGTACTAAGTCAAAAATTTTGTTAGTTGATCTGGTGGATTTTTTTGGCCTGGGACTAGTTTTTAGTTTAGTAGATTTACATACTGAGCATTCCAAATAATTTTCACAATTTTTTATTTTGACACCTTCTGCGTGTTCAGTCATTTTTTGTACTACAGGAAAACTTGCATGTCCTAACTTCCTATGTAAGATATGAGCACACTCGTCATGAATTGGTTTACCTATTTTTGGTTTCTTCTCATTGTGTGTATCTGTGTGATCATGAGATATTTTACATTCATCATTGTCACTGTTACTAATATTTTCATCATCTGCCTCAATACAATCTTCCATATTTGAATCAATGTTATGTAACCATCTTTCTTTTGTTATCAGATAGGGTAGGCCTCCTTTAATCATCACAGTGCCTACATTTGTTTTATTCTTCTCTAAAGTTGCTTTTCCCTTTGAGAAAACTATATTGATGTCAGAATCTCTGCTTAGTTTTATGGCACTTAGTATGTTATGAGGTATTTCTGGTATTAACAATACCCCCTCTATTTTTCCTAGACCAGGCAAGGTCACATTCCCTCTGCCTAATACTTGAACTTTTTCTTGATTAGCTACCTTTATTACAAACTTATCTTCTGTAAATGAAGACAATATATTTTTGTTATTAGTGGTGTGATTAGTTGCCCCAGAATCAATAAGCCAATTATTGTTCTCATTTTGTTGCGTTTTAGTGCTGTCTTGTTTATTTAGTCCATTCAGTGAACCAGATTTTCTCTCTTTTGAATTTTCTCTGCCCCCTCTACTTTCTCTGTAATTTGGTGGGCTTCTATATTTATGTCTATCTGTGGAAGACTGTCTATAATTGTATTTATTCCTATATTCTGACCTATGTCTTTCCTTTGAAATTTTGGGACAATCTCTTCTATTGTGTTCCCTGGACCCACAATTGTGGCATTTAAAAGTTTCATTATATTTTTCTTGGAAAGCTACCTTCCTAAAAGATTTGTGTTCTGTGTGATTGCTATAACGATTTTTTCTTGAATTGTCTTCTGCTATCAATTTGTTAGACAGACTTTCTATTGATAAATATCCTAGATTGATGGTGTCTAAGTGTGACATAAAACTATCCCATGATGAATCAAGTGAGTTGATAATAACACTTTTCATTGTTTGATCTGAAATCACTTCCCCCCTCAAATGCAGCTCAGCTCTTATTTTGTTTAAAGATATTAAATGCTCACTTATGGAAACCCCTGGTTTTACTCTGGAAGAAAAGAAGTCCTTAGACATTCTTGTGGTGGTAGCTACACTATCGCTGTGAAACAAATTAAACATGCATTGAATTATTTCTGAAACAGTTAGATTTGGTTTGATGCTATGATACATTGCAGGAGACACGCTAGATACTATTAAGAAAAATGCCTTATGGTGTAAACAATCTATTTTTAAAGTCCAAGGTCTTCTTGGGGGACTAGTGATAAAAAATAGTAAATTTTCTTTCATAAAGACAACCTGGAGCTGTTGATACCATTCTTGTAAATTAATGCCATCAACCCTAAGTTTTGGGAAGTCACTGGGTAAGTTACCCACATTATTTTGTCCATTACTTACAACCTGAGGTAGTCCGTGGTCTCGCAAGTGTAGGAAATTGCAAAACGGCATGGGGATGCTCGCAACGAGTCTGCGCGGTTCTCTGGCCAGTTCAAGTCTTTCCGGACCGTCTACGTAGTTTCGTACATGCGCGTTGTTCATTTCTTCTTTGACGTCGTCGTGGAAGGTTCTCTCCATTGTAGCTCGCTCGCTCCGCTCCTCTTCAGACGAGTCGGTCTCTGGCTCGGTCATAGGAGTTCTGATGGCGGCGACTGTTCTTCTCTTTCTTTTGGGTGCGTTGGCACTTGCTTCGGTCTGCGGTGTAGGGCGGAATCGACATGGCTCTCTGGGCTCGGGCGTCGTCGCTCTCGAAGTCAGGATGGGAGCGTGCAGGTCTTGAAGTATCGGCTTGTTCGCTTGCTTCTTCGTTGGCGCTTTGGAAATTTTTAATTTTGGCCCAAATGCAGCAAAAAGCGTCTTCATTGCTGACTTTACTTGGGATTTCGTTAAATCGTCTTCATTTTCTGATTCTGGCTCTTCCGAAGAGTTTGAATCCTCCTTTTCACTTTCGTTGTCTGATAACGTTTTTCGCGCCAGAAATTTTGAACTGAGCATTTTGATTGGCTCTGCTTCGCTCACTTTGGAGGCTTGTTGAAACCAAGATGGCTGCCATTCAAAATTTCGCGCGGGATCACATTTTTTCTTTTTCATAACGACTTTCTCTGTAGTCATATCACTCACAGTTTTTTGGTCTTTGGGTTTCTCTTTAGCGATGTTTTTCTCTCTCGCTGCTCCGCTGTTCTTCAGCATTTCTTGGAGGTTCGCGATGAGGCTTTCATCATTCTTCTGGCTTTTTAATAACTTCAATATCTCTGACCTGAGTTCGTTATTTTCTATTTCGATTTCCTCCTGGCCATCATTTTCATTTATTAATTCTTCTTCTTCAGTGGTGTATTCTTCGGATTCTCTCGAAATCGCGTTTGTGGATTCGTTGATTATTTCTTGTTCAGTTTCTATTTCTTTGCTGTAGGCCCTGGTGTTGGGCCTATCTTTCTTAGACATTTTTAGGTATTTATTGAGTCAATTAACCATCCTCTGCTACCAGTTTGTTGCAATATTTTCAGGATCAGACTCAATAATAATAATAAGAGTTAGAGGTTTAAATATATTTCTCTTTAATTATAATAGGCATTCTATATTCACTGAATATTCACAGATAGAAGCGAAGAAAATGGTGAAGGTGGCTCCTTATATATACAAAGGGTGGAGCCAAGAGTGGGAGTGGTGAATTATGAATACATTAAGAGTCAAAGAATAAGTTAACCCCTGATATCCCATATATACATTATTTACACATTAGGGAATAAGGCATTTACATCTGACAATATATATATATAATATTCCCAAGTATGGTCCTACCATAGATTTGTACAAGAACTTTGCTGTACTGGCAGTGCTTTGGCTCCTTCTATTTTCTGCATTTTAACCTATTGTCAGTCCATCAATATACCTGATTCCAAGTGAGGAATTTGGTCAGAGCTTTCTAGAAGTGCAAGTATACAATATTGATTAGTGACCTTTGCTGACAGGCTTTCTGTTCTCCTCAAAAAGTAAAAGGAAAAAAAAACAGATAAGACATACCTTTGCTGAAAACCATGGTGTATTCTTTTCAGAAAGATTCATTCTTTTATTTTTATTTTTTAAAAAAATACCTTTCAATCATTTCTCCTGTATAGATATTAATTTAACTGGACTATAATTTCTCTTATTGCCTTTGTAAAAATTGTGAACATCACAACTATTTTCCAGACCTTAGGAACAGATGTTGACGCTAAAAAGAAATTGCATATTTTTTGTAAAAAGATCAGCTATTTCAACATATTTAAGTTCTTTAAGAATTCTTGGGTGGATACCATCTGGTCTTGGGGATTTATTCATTTTTACTTTGTCAGTTTGGCTAATAATGTCGTCTTTGTTATTTCTATTTGTCTCTGTTCATCCAATTCTCCTCCTAAAAAAGCTATCACAGGCCTGGGCATCTGTCCTAAGTCCTCAGAAGCAACAAATTAATTTCTCTGCCATTTCCCTAACTTGTTTTAGATCCTATGGTACAGTTCTGGTTCCTGGTTCTATTTTAAACACATTTAAAGATTTAGAACAATGTTTGTCTTCATATTCTTTACTGTGTGTTCCTCGGAGTCTTTTGTTTTTCAATTTTTTACCATTTTAATGCATCTTTTGTCAGTGTTAATGTTCTTTTTTGCTTTTATTTGGGCAATAATTTCATATTTTGAAGGTAGCCCTACTGATTTTAATAATGTCTGTCTGTCTTTCAGTTTCTCTTTCTCACACACCCCCCATCCTAATTTACCAGAATGGAGTCCTCTTGGACTTCAAAACAAAGAAGTCTCCTTACCTGCTTACAGCATGGCCCAAAGGCACTTGCAAGGAAATTGCAACCTAGAGAAACCACAGGTTTCCATCCTCCATCAGCTGAAGACCTCACTCTTCCATCTCCTTAAACAAGGGGCTCCTCAGCTCTGCTGCCCTCTGGAAAGAACTATTTTGCTTAACAACAGACCCAAATTGGTTTAGTATTTAAGGCCCCAGGCTAGAAACCAGGAGACTGTGAATTCTAGTTCTGCCTTAGGCATGAATGCCATTTGGGTGACTTTGTGCTGTCACTTTCTCAGTCCAACTCACCTCACAAGATTGTTGTTGTGGGGAAAATAGGAGGAAAGGAGTATTAGATATGTTCACTGCTTTGAGTTCTTTATAAAAGTAGTAAACATAATAAAAAATAATAGAATAAAAAATAAACTCTCAATAGAACTCACCCCAGGTACACTGACAAGGACCTGCCTAGCTTCCCCAACAAGCCAGCCAATCAGATTGCTAGGATTTCCTACCTTGCAGTCCTCAGCTTCTATAAGCATCTTTGCTTTCCCATTGTTATTCTGAGACACACAAAGATTGTTGCAATGAACATTGTTCTTCACCTCAATATTGAGCTCTTTCTTCAAACTGAATCCAATGTCTGTTTCCAGATCTTCAGTGGTGGGTTGCTCTTGGTTCGCCCCGGTTAGGCAAACCAGTAGTGGCGGCAGCGGGAGGCTCTGCCCACCTGCCCAGACGTCATCAAAAATGATCTGCGCATGTGCAGAAGCTTCTGCACATCCACAGAAGCACCGCACACTCGCACTACCAATAGCAAACTGGTAGTGCTGGGTTTTGAAACCCACTACGGCAGATCTTGCATAGTTTGAAGGGCTGATGGATAGATTGCAGTAGCCACTTTTAGAAATGTCCTAGCAGCTGTGAAGGAGGATGAAACACTGTCACTTCCTACCCCGTTCCTTTCCACACACCCCAAGCCAGAGTGAAAGCAATAAAGAAAAGTCCATAGCAATTGAGTTCACCTCCCAGCAATTTCTGCTTCTTCTTTTTTGTCCATTTTGGTTTTTCCCCTAAGATATTAGAGTTCATCATAGCTGAAGATTAAATGAGATCATACAAGACAGATATGCATGTTAAAAGACCAAATTCTTGGATATATATATATTTTTTTAAAAAAAACTAAAGATCAGAATTTTGGGAGCAAGGTAATTCCTTTATTTGAATGTCATTAAGTCTTGTTCATTGGAAACTCACCTTCATAAAATCTAAATATTCTCCTGGATTGTATAGCTATTTTAAATAGGAATAGGAACATATACAGATATCACATCCTACCTTTACCCACAAGACCTTTACCTAGATGGCTGCCAGTAAGAGAAACTTGTGCGTATATTGTGCTCTACTGAACAATAAGTAAAAGCACCCAGTTTAAAACCAATTTCACTTCCATAAGTTAAATAGTCTTCTTTAACCTAGCACTGAGCAGATGTGTTGAGGTTAAAGTTTCCAGAATTCCCAGTCAGTATAGCCTTTGTCCCAGTAAATCTGGAGGGTGCCAGAACAAGAACAGTTTAGTTAAAGCAACAGTTTGAATAAATCTGTTCACCAGCCCTACTTAAAAGAGATGCAGTAACTGTCAGGCAAGGTGGAGGAAAATGAGGAAATGTGAAGGACCAGCAGGAGAAAGAACTTGTCTCTTTGTATCTTAATAATACTATAATGACCCTTCCATTCCACAACTACTAAAGTAATTTCAAAATGTGACTTTTAAAGTTAATTGCCAAGAAAATGTCAGTGCCTCTTACAAATCGTACAGGGCTGCCGCTGAGGTATATTTTTCCCACATTGCAAATTCCATTTTCAGTTCCAGAAATAGAACCAGCTTTTTAAGCAATCGCCTGTCTTAGCCTGAACTACCGTAACAACTCTTTCACCTGATAGGAAGAAAATGCTCTTTTTTTCCCCTCAGAATAAAGCAGAAACACATTCCTAAGGCATGATTAATTCTTCCAGAATTAAAAGAGAAAGAGAGAAGGTAAACATTTAAGTCATTTGGTAAGACCAAGTGAATGATTATCTCTGAAAGGACCTTTAGTCCTTTCAGAGATAGTCCAAGTTCATAGCAGTGAACTATTCCAAATTTGATTACAGTTTTCTGTTGAAGGATCCTTTTGGAAAGTGTGACATTTGTCTCATTATCAAGGCCAAGACAGCTGGAATCAGTTGATGGCAGCTGTGTGCTAAGGGAATCTGTTCCTTAGTTCTAGGACACAATACCTGTTGGGTTTGCCATCAAGTGTACTCAGAGTTATTTCTTTGTATCTTGGTGGGATGGCAGAATATAGGGCTTGCAATAAATGAATACAATAGAAATGCAAATTTAAAAATGCAAGCATATGACTTGGGAGAGGTGTTTGTATACGTTGTTTGCTTATAGTATACGTAGATCTTGAGTCTTGGTGCTTCCTGGAGTTGTTCCTGTAGTTGCTACATCTTTACACTCTTAAACTCATATTATTATAATAGTTCATATTATTTCTGTAGAATTATCTACTATTAGCTATTCATATTAGTCAAATCTTACATAAAACCCTATTTAAGAATGTGAAGAATGTGGCATCACAATTTTGCTACTTGCTGAGTGACTGAATTTATACATTGCATTTAACTAAAAAATTATTTATTTGGCTTTGGCTGTATGAATCTACCTACTATATTTAATTCAAAAATCTTAGTTAAAAATATGGCTTAGCATGGAGGCTATACTGAACCACCTTGTGGATTTCTTATAGAGGTAGATACTGTACACATGTTGGATTTGATGGTTTATGAGAAAATGTCCAGTCGGTTGGAAACAGGTCATGGCTTCTTTTAAGAACCAGGTACAGTTCTATTTATCAATGAGTGTACTTTTATATCTCATAAAAGTTCTCTGGGCAGTGCATAGTTAATTGAAATATACTATTAAAAATAAAGCAATATAAAAACCATATAAAAATCTACATGGAAAACAGTACATGGGCACAATAAAAATAGATATCCACAACAATAATAATGGCAATAAATAAACCATAACATCTCAGTAATGTTGCAGCAAAACAACATTGTAAGCAGTTCACCATTCTTACAAAGCTCCTCATCTAATACTGAAAAGACTGTCATATATGGGCAGTACATAGAAAACTTTTCTTTGCAAAAGTTCCCTGTCTCCCGAAGCAGACAGTCACTATCAAAAAGGCTCTTTTGTGAGTATCCAGCACCCCTGTTGCCAAAAGAGAATCAGCTAGAAAAGGATTTCAAATAAAAATCCTAAATTCCTTCAAGTAGTTGACACCATGCCATTAAAGACCTCTTCCAGATACATTGAATTGGATCCTGAATTGATAGCTAAGTGCAAATAGCAAACTATTGGCATAGTGTAGCCATCTCTCTTAAAGGCTTAGCTGCCCATTTTTAACTCATAGAAGTTTCCCAATATTAAGATTTTTTTCTGGAAGCATCATTGCTTCTGAATAAAGAAGCAGCCACCATGATGAGTATACAAAGTGGAATATCCTTAGCTAAAGATGGCAGACCTTGCCACAGTTATATAAGTTTTGGTGACACCTTGGTGAAGACAATATATATGAGGCATGTTTCTTATAGAAATTTAAGCTGGCTGCACACTGCAGTACCTAAACCACTGAGACCCCATGGGTATATCTCCATTGGTTTCTGGTATGTCAGCAGGAACCAGTTTAGCTGTGTCCCTAATAGGTGACTTGGTAGATATTTCCATCTCTGATCATCATTTTCTTATTTAGTCCATTTTAATGAGCTATACTGTACTGTATTAATTAACTGCACCTTTCTTTTTTTGACTTTTTGCATGTCAACCAGTCATAGAGATAGACAGCCATGCAAATGCTTACATGACTAATTAAATACTAGACATAGTTTCAAAGTGTCAATTTTAATTTTTAAATTGCTAAATTATTTAAAGGCAAATCATTTACCTAAAAGGATTCTTTTTCTGACTGAAAGCAAAGCTCACTCTGAAACTGTATGGGGTATCCTGCTCTGTTTTCCCATGCTGAGGGATAAGAAACTTTTGAAAATGACAGTTGGCCTCCAACAAAATGTTAAACATTATCAGTAGCAGGTGATCAAATGATGTTTTCATTCCTGTGGCTTACAACTCATTCTAACAAGATTTTTCTGGAAATCATTGGGTTTTTCAAATATGTTTATCATCACATGGGTATCTCCTACTGGCCTGGAGATGTTTGTCAGTGAATCTTGTCATGTCCTACTTATTTGAATTCCTTCAGCTTGCCTAAGGGTTCTTTAAAGTACATCACAGTGATTGTAGCATCTTGGTCTCATGAATTTTTTTAAAAAAACCACAAAGCAAAACTTGCACACTTCCAGTACTTTTCAAAAAGTAGTTGGTTGAAATAAAAGCTATTTTATTTCATTAGATGCATTAGATATACTTCAACATTCTCCTTTGTAATTTATCTTTGTTCTTTGTTTTACATTTCTACATGTTTCATCATAATCACATAGGTTTTGTATGCCATGTTGTTCTGAACCAAAGGGGGTTTAAATAGTTCCCTCTCTTTTTAACTTTTCATCTTCTTTTCTTTCCAAGCAGTTTCAGCCATGTCTCTTTATAGGAACACAAAAGCATATGAGAAAACGTTTTTGCCACTTTCTGATATCAGTTCTATTATAACTCATTTTGAGTTTCTGCGTTTATTATGATTGCCCTGACATATTCAATGGTGTCAATATATTCCCTTTGAAGAATCTGAAAATGAGTTTGACTTGGAAGATTTCCCTCTCTCCAATTAGATAACTCTATCTAATTCGGCATCTAGTCACTATTTTGTTTTATGATCCGAAATAAAAGCCCAGTATTGCTCATATAAAAACTACCTTCTTTTACAACACACCATTCTAATTTCATGTCAGGTCAAAGACAAATAGGACTAACAGTTCAATTTTGTAATTTCAAATATGGGGGAATTTTGAATATATTTGTTCAATTGCTCCAGTACAGAAACTTTTTAGTTTCATATCTGGAGTTCTTATGGACTAATAGTGACACGTCTTAGTGTGTGTTGTATTTTATGAATAATCTAGAAAAATACCTTGTAATATAGCCCTTCTCCCTGTAGCCTGTGGTTCAACTCTCTGTTGATAAGAATTATGTGTAAAAAAACTAGTTATATTTAAAACTTGTTTTGCTAAGAACTGAAGAAGATTCACAAACAACTGTAAAACTTGTCTATCCAAAGGTTCATAATAGCTGAAAAGCCATTAACAAGCAATTCCAAAAAGTGATTAGAAAAAGAAGTAGGCAACCCTAGTGTCCTTTTGAAGTTGCTGACTGTGGTTTGAGCAAAAGAGGCCTATTCCCTCATCCACAAAAAGGTAAAGTCGCAGAGATGACTCCTTTGCAGGTTCCTCATGAGGAGAAACTGTATGGAACACTTGTGGGCAATCTCAAATCCTCTCCTAGTCTCCTTGCAAGCTCTTCATTTCACCACAGTCATCAGTTCTGCTTTTCATGGAGCTGTTTTCAGTTCATCATTTCTTTCCTGAAAGCCTTGTCAGAAAGTGTTTTTTTAAAAAATCTACATTCTGCAATGTAATTATTAATCCATATCCTTTAAATACCTCTGGAAGACTTCCAGCAATAGAATATTTTACTTCTTTCTTCCTATTCTTTCCATTTATTTATCTACTCAAATCTTCTGCAATGTACAGGAAAATCAACTGACACACTTAAGAGGTGATTATCCAAAAACCTCAAGAAATAGTGAACCCACAACACCTATAGGTAAACTAGCACACTGTTATTCAAATCTTGTTGCCAGGAAGACTTAATATTTAAACAAAATCTAGGAAGTTGCAATGAATAGCTTTACTTCTGATCCTAATTTCTGCAGCAATGAAGAATAGTTCACCACGCTCTTCTCTATGGTACTGTAGGAAGTTAACACCCACCCCTCTCCTAGGAAAATGAGATATTTTAGGAAATTTTAAAAGGGCAGAATATTTCCCCTAAAAGGGAGGTAGAAACTCAGCCCACCTTTGTCAATGGGCCATTAAGGCCTGGGCCAGTCTATTCTACATAACAAAGATCTACCTCCTTCAGGCATAGTAGGAATTGCCCAAAGCCCTTTTATTACATCATCACCCAGCAAGAGTCAACCAAGCCTGGGACTCAAAAGACAACCTACAAAGTTATCCAACCTACAAATTCAAAGCCCAACAGAGGGCATTAAACCCAGGCACTCTCAGCATCTCTGCCCTTTTTTTGCCCAGGAACTCAAGCCATGTATCCTATTCATCAATAAACCTTCTTTCCAAGCAACTTCCATGAATCCAGTGTCTTTTTCCCCACTTGGAACTGAACCCAGAAGGATATTTCTTCCAACAGTACCTTTTATCTGAGACTGATTAGCATGTTTTCCTTTAGTTTTCTTTTCTCCAGACTGAACATCCCAAGTTCATTTAGCCTGTCCTCAGTTCTCAAATTCCTGCATCATTCTTACTGCCCTACTCTGAAACTATTCTAACTTGTCAATATCCTTCTGAAGATGGGCTAATCAGGTCTGTGCCCAGTACAGCAGTGGTATCACCAGTGCAGAATAGAGGGGACTTCATATGTTTTTGATAAAATGCTTTCCTAATGTAACCCAGTACTGTGCTAACACTTCCAGCTATGCACTTTGGCAGTACATATACTATTCTAGCAGGTGTTTCACACATTGCTGTCTCAGGTTCAGCTAATTGTCAATGACCACACTCAAGTCCTTCTCTGATGTAGTGTTTCTAAGCTATGGATCCTCCATCTTCTATGCATGCACTGTATTTTTCATTCCTAAATGGTAATACTTTATATTTCTCCTTCTTGAAGGATAACTTATTGCTCTCAGTCTTCCAGCCTGTCCAGATTAGATTGCAATCATATTCTGTCATCCTAGTAAAGTAAGATGGACGCACTTTCTTTCATCTGCAAATTTGATAAGCAACCCATCAATCCTGTTATCAAAGTCATTAATAAAAATTCTGAACAATGAGATCTGTTTGAAATGAAATATTTGCAAGAAAGCCATTCTAATCCCTAGCAATTATGGCGTTGTCTTCAAGGTGTTTACAAATAGCCTGTTTTATTATTTGCTATAACATATTTCCAAATATTTATTTTGGACTTATTGAGCAATACTGGGACCATCTCCCCCCCCCTTTTTAAAGAGTAGGACAATTATTCTTTTCTAGCCCTCTGGCACCTTCCCAGGACACTTCATAGAGAATTGAGAGAGCTCCTAGGACTAGTTTTTAAACTAGTCTTTTCAATATTCTAGGGCTGTGATGGCGAACCTATGCATGTGTGCCACAGCTGCCACACGGAGCCCTCTCGGTGGGCACACAAGCTGTTGCCCAGCTCAACTGCACTGCGCATGTGCATGCGCCTCCTGCCTGCCAGCTGGTTTTCAGGTCTCTGCCGCACGTGCAGGGGGGTGGGGCACATGTGGGAGATGCGCACGCATGCACAGGGTGCGGGTGCAGGGGGGAGCGCGGGGTGGGTGCAGGGGGGAGAGGGGTGTGGGGGCATGGGGGGAGCAACGCGCTTCCCGCGGCCCATTTTGGTCCCAGGAGATGCAGGGAGGCCTACTAGGCCCAAAATGGGGCAGAGGGGTCGCATGAACATGCCCAGGGGGTGGAGGAGTGCAGGGGGTTGTGTGCACATGTGCAGGGGTGTGTGTCATGTGTGCATTGCATTATGGGTGCCGGCATGCACCCATGCTATTGTGGCATATGCTTTCGGCATGCAAGGACAAAAAGATTAGCCATCACTGTTCTAGGGTATGTTTTGTAAGGATCTGTGGACTGATAAACTTGAATTCAGTTAAAAGGTTCTTTACTAGAACTTTACTTTATACTGTTGTTTTTGTTCCCAGGCTATTCAAATCACCATTTCCTTTGAGTGTAAAGGCAGAGGCAAAGCAGGAGTTGAATTCCTTTGTTTTCTCTTTGTCGCCTATTAAGAGGTAAACCACAGTGAGCCTGACTCTTCTTTTATCTCACTCTTGTTACTAATATACTTGAAGAAATCCTTCAAAACCCTTCTTGTTGAATTTTATTTCTGTAAGATTTCATTGATTTTCTCATTTTTCCTTTCTGACCTCATTCATACATTCTGACCTGACGTTTTGTAGGTGTGCTTAGTCATTCGGTTTCTTCCATTTTGCGTAAGCATTCTCCTTTGGTCTGAGCTTACATATTCAATCACATTAATTTCTTTTGTTGTCTCCTGGTTTTCCTAGTTACTAAGTCTGCATTACTATTAATCTTCTCATCGTTCCTATCACCCATCTCCTCCCACTTATGACTGTATGACTGTAACCTTGTTGCTGGTATCCTTACAATTTATATTGACTGTTTCTCTATGACTATCATTAAGTGTTGTATCTTATGATTCTTGATGAATGTATCTTTTTTTTTTATGTACTCTGAGAGCGTATGAATCAAGACAAATTCCTTGTGTGTCCAATCACACTTGACCAATAAAGAATTCTATTCTATTCTATTCTATTCTATTCTATTCTATTCTATTCTATTCTATTCTATTCTATTCTATTCTATTCTATTCTATTCTTCATTTGCATTGTTGAGACTGCACATTTCATATCCTTTTCAGGAAGCAACAATTTTCTTTCCATGCATCTTCCTTATGATTCCTCTTCACCTATTAAAATTAGTCTTTCTAAAATTCGCGGTTTGTGTTTTTGTTTTACCGGTTACACACTATATTATCTCACTATAACGCACGCTGACTGCTCCCTTCCAACTTCAGTTGGATAATTGCCCTGTTCCATTTATTTATTTATTTATTTATTTATTTATTTATTTATTTATTTACTTACTTATTTATTTATTTATTTATTTTATTATTCATATTTCTATGCCGCCCACTCTTCGAGGACTCTGGGTGGCTTACACCAAAGACAGTATACTAAATAGCATATTGCTCCCAACAATCTGGGTCCTCATTTTACCCACCTCAGAAGGATGGAAGGCTGAGTCAACCTTGAGCTGGTGAGATTTGATCTGCTGATCTGCTGAACTAGCAGTCAGCTGAAGTAGCTGCAGTACAGCACTCTAACCACTGCGCGACCTCGGCTTTTGGTACAGAATGTCTGATTTCCTTGTAAAAACATTGTTAACACTGTCCATTAACCATTCTTGTGTTAACTAGACATCCAGTTAATAATCAGATTCAGTGATGTTTCTAAAGGGGAGCAAGTAGTTGGATGTAATTCACAATTGTGTACTTGACAACAATAAAACTTTGGAAACAGCGAGATATATGCAGCCATGAGAAAGCAGGGAGTTTGTGTATGTGTGTGTGTGTGTGTTGGAAGAAATATCCATCTGGGTTCAGCTCCAAGTGGGGAAAAAGACACTGGAAACATGGAGACTGCTTGGAAAGATGGTTTAATGGTGGACAGGATCACATGGCTTGAGTTCCTGAACAGAAAAGGGCTGAGATACAGCGAGTCCCCGGGTTTTATGCTTTCTCTGGCTTTGCATTTCATGGGGCCCCGAAACAGTATCCTGATTGGTTGTCAGACTCCCAGGGGGTGGGGGTCTTAGCTAGCCTTGCTGGCTGATGTAATCTTCCTAGGTGCCATGTGGTGAGTTTCTGTCTAGATGGGTCCCATTGTGTTAGTTTCTGTTGCTATTGTGTTGCAAATGTCCTTTGACAAAGGATTGGGTTTCTGCCTCTGGCCCATTGACTAAGGGTGGGGGCAGGAAGGTGGGAGCTGCTTTGTCTGTAAAACATGCTTCTCCATTTTTCATACAGAGAAACATAATATTCTGCCTTTTTAATATTTCCCAAAATATTTCACTCTTCCAGGAAAGGGGTGGGTGCTAACTTCCTACACGTGTGCATGTGTAGAGTAACAACTACTCTGGAATAGACAAACAGAAAGAAAGGAAAAAGTTGGAGTCCTGTGACATAACTGAAAACTATTTCTCTGCAGGTGCAGCCACATTTTAGCTCTGCAATAAGGTACAAGTGTCAATTATATATATCCTCATTTATACACTCTGTAAATTCTTATTCTTAAAAGGTGAGCAGAGCAAAGCAACTGGATGGCCTCAGGAGCTTTTTCCTAAGAATACTTGCAATCCTACTCATGCTTACAGTATTTGGGAATCAAATGCACACTTACATGTGAATTTAAAAATATGTCAAAATTGCAAAGTGCTTCATTGACTATAGAAAAGCCTTTTATTTCAACATACATGCCAAGCTATGGAATATGCTCATAAAAATGGGAATTCCAGAACATCTCATTGTCCTCATAAGAAACCTATGTGCAGGTCAAGAAACCACAGTCAGAGAAAACATGGTGAAATGGACTGGCTCCAAGCAGGCAAAAGAGTGCACAAGGCTGTCAATTCTCTCCTTATATAGTCAGCTATACACAGAATATACATTAAAGGAAACCGGATTGGAAGAAGAAGATGTGGTTTTAAAACTGGAGGAAGAAACACCAATAAACTGAATGATCCTGATGACATTACTCTCATAGCTGAAAATGCAAAAGATCTGAAAACACTAGTAAGAAAAGCTCAGGAATAACTTAAAAAACACTGGGACCAATATTTAATATAAAGAAGGCCAAACTAAGGACAACAGGTCGAACAACCAGCCATAGAATTGGCAAATAATATGTTGTCTGGAAGAAAAATGTCTACTGAAAATAAACATTTGAAAAATATTGTTTTAAGATGATAAATTGAAGAAAGAACGGGGACAGTTCTGCTTTCCAGATATTTTGAATTAGGCCTTATAAATGTACTTGCCACTGATGCAAATTGATTATCAAAACATTTGGAAAAGATCACTTTGTCCAAACCCTCTTCATAGTAATATAAAACATTTCTGAAATATAAAACATAGGGTTTTTCTTAATCTTAAGAATATGTTTGAAGAAATTAATTCACACCTCTAGGTAAACAGAGAAATTTCGAGCTCCACATATTCAATCCACTATATCTATTGAAGGAAAATTTCCTCCCCATCATTCTGATTTTTAACTAAGGATCTGTTTCCCCCGATAGTGTTAGCTACTGCATGAACCTTCCACTTGTCTCCATGGCTGCACTATTGAGTGAGTTAATTGGGTAACATCTTGCTCACCTACGCAGAGTTCGAACCTCTTGCTGAAGCTCAGCTGTAGCTCACACACCCTCCTAATTACATTTATTCACAGAAATCAAAAGAAGAGGGACAGAGTTCAGTAAAGGTCACATTAATAATACAGGCTGAAAGAAAGCCTGTGGATATGTATTTTTCATTAAAGGCACATTTGACTGAAGGGGCAATTCTTTTAGGATTGGCAATAATTCTCAAGGAGGTGGGAGAGAAGGAGGGAGTGTAAGAGGACGAGAATAATTCTCTGGTCATTGTTTGTTGTCTGCTCCAAATCAGAAGAAATAACAAGGAAAGTTAATCATGTTGCTCACAGCAGGAATCACCTGAGATCACAGACTTCAAACCAAGAGGCTTTGCGCCCTCTACAAGTTCAAGAAAAAGTACACACACACTTGGAGTTCTGTTCATATTCAGGGCCTCCTGAAGAGGCCATCAATGACTGGGAATAAAGGAGGGGTGCCCTGTTTTGTTAGGTTCAAGTGGAAAGCAAAATCTATAGCTAATCTGGAACCATAATTCAAGAATCACATTTATTTTGTTTATGTGCAACTTTCTAATGCTGTGTTCCCTGAAGTCCAGCAACTATGTCCTCAAAAAGTTGTTTGCATTCCACTTCATTCAGAATTGACATTGTTAATGTAGTTTTTAATTGCACTGTATGTTTAGTGAATCCCAAGATACTGTAAATATTTCTGACTGAAGCTAACCCTCTCTGGATCAATTATTTTAGTCAATTGCCTAATTAACTGGATTAGATAGGTGTGCATGTTTTTCTCCCCTTCCTAAAAGTTTTACAGAATCAAATAGAGCATGGATATCTTAAAAGTTCACTTTTTCCAGACTATCAGAGGAAGAGATAGTGGACTGAAGATAGTTCCAGAACTGGCAACCACATTGGAACGAACAGCCTGTAAGTAAACAAGGAGAGGACTTGAGATTGCCCACAAGTGCTCCAGACAGCTTCTCCTCACAAGGAGACTGCAAGATAGCAGTCTCTGGTGGGGTTAGAGCTCTCTGCGAGATGAGGGAAGATCAAGAGCGAGTTGAAAATGGAGTTACAAAGGTCTACAAGAATGACATGGAAAAAGATATTACACTGGACTTATAATAAAAGAAACCAGCTGATTTCTTAATAATAAAAGGCATGTACAAAAAATAATCCAAAAGATAGACCTGGATATTTTTTCCATATTGGATTTACGAAAAAAGTGTGTTAAACTTTTAAAGAATTGTGTGATAAGGGACAAAAAATGAAAATAAATCAAGTGGTAGGACATTGTTTGAAAGGCTGATACAGAAGTAAAAGGAAGGAATATAAATTTGGGTTATTTGATCAAGGTTAGAATAGATATTATCTTTGGTAACCCTTAATGGAATTTTGCTGACACTAAGACTGAAATGATGTGTTATGGATTTGTTTACAGATGAGAGATGGGATATGGGAAAAGAGATAATTTGTTCTATTTTAAGATGTTACTAAAATTATTTATACTTGTAATGAAGATGGGATCTCACAGAATGTATCAGTATAGTTACAAATTAAAAGTATAGTCTTTAAATTAAATAGATAGATAGATAGATAGATAGATAGATAGATAGATAGATAGATAGATAGATAGATAGATAGATAGATAGATTTCCAACAACGGCTCATCCTTCCTAACCGTATCCCACTGCATTGTTTCTCCACATCTGTTAGCATAAGTGGCAAGTTGCATGCATGCAAGAAGAGTGCAACTAAAACAAAACAGAGTGGCCCCAATGCTTCTAGTAACCCTCCTCTGCATCTGTGGCTTGTCTGCCAGGCTATATCCCAATAAATGTCTATGGCTCTTCTGAAAAAGCAGTAAACCGTTAGTCAAAGCTAGCCTGGATGACAGGTACAGAAAAGGGTTATGGGATGAAGTTCTTTACCACTGTTCTTTTTCCATGCCAGTGATTCTTCAAAAGAGTGTCTAGATCAGTGGTGGGTTGCTACCGGTTCGCCTCGGTTCAGGCGAACCGGTAGCAGCCACGGTGGGAGGCTCTGCCCACCCGCCTGGACATCATGAAATACAAACTGCGCATGCGCAGAAGCTTCGCGAGCGAACTGGTAGCAAAGGTAAGTGAAACCCACCCCTGGTCTAGATTCCTCTTAAGGCACACATGAGGAACACTTATAACTTGTCACTCAGCATCCTGAGCCCCTCTATACCAGGCACTTATATATATTTGCCAAATGTCACTTCACAAATTGTTGAAAAAGAATGCTTGGTGATAGTTTCCACCACTGGACAATGCTGGTGGAACATGGGGTAAAGTTTTAATATTGTAAGCCACCCAGAGTTACCCTGCAGTAAGATTTCATAAATTTATAAACAAACATAAATAAATGTGAAAAGCTGCCCTTTGGACATATGCAGGGTCTTGATCCTAGTAGCCTTTGGCTGTGCAAACCTAGCTCTTCCCTCAGATATTAGCACCACGGTGTGAAGTAATGAATTCTGCCATGAATATATATAAAGTGTGCTAAATACCTTGAGATTCTTGGTGGGAGAGGGTGCAACTTGTTTTTTCTTTATGTTCACTACCCAGCATTTTATTGGATAGATGGGTGGCCATAAAAATCAGGTAGGTAGGTAGATAAGCCATCAGGAAGAACCCAGAAGCAATATTTTATGAGTCTGACCAACTAGGAAAGTCAGCTTCAACCATTGCCATTCTTACAGAGATCTTCTGATCAAGTCCCCTATTTCTTAGGTGTAATATCTGGTTTTGCAAATACATTTAATTTCATTAATTAATGTTTTTTTTCATGATAAAGAAATGTTATTTTTCTTTTCTTCTGTTACTTCTTTGCGGGTTCCTGCATACCTCTGTGATAACACTGAGACTTCCCCATGCCTAAATTTTGAAAGACTTGTGCCCAATTGTGAGAATCAGAGTGGGTTTTTTTAAATTATTACTAAGGTTCCTGTTGTCTAAAAATAGGTAGAATGGTGTTCCTTTGATGTGTTGGAAGAAGGCACATCTACAATTGCATGCAACCTTTATGTTGCACCAATGAAAGAAGCTGCTGTCTCACATGAAAATATTCTCTTCCAGCTTGAAGGTGGGGAGGGTTGTATTTCAGTACGGTTCCTTTTTCTCTGCTGATACATAACAGCCCTCGTGTCAGTCTGCACCCAGACAAAAGTCACTCAAAATCTCTTTTCTTTAACAAATAGAAATTATTTTTCAAAAGTAGCCTGAGGAATCGGTGATTTCCACTTGCTGGGAGCACTTAAATCCCCAAGGAGTCTTCTGGCTGAATGTCGGTGTCGTTTCTTCACAGTTGGAATTCCCTGAGAGAGACGATGCAGATAATGCTTTTGGTCTTGGATTTCCACCATGTTTGCTCTGTGTGAAGCAATTTACCTCCATGCTATCCCCCCTCAGTGGAGCCACTGGTGCTGCCCAAGGGCTTCCTAAAAGCCAGTTAGTGTTAAATTAATGACTGGCAGTGATATGGTGAACTGCTGCCATCAGCTGCTTGACCCACAGACTAAGACCCAGAACCATTTCTGGTGCACAGCCATCCGAACAATTTACATTCATCAATTGAGCAAATACAATTAAATTCCCATATGCAACAGAAAGGGCCCTGCAAATCCGAAGTGAAAGAAAAGAAGGGCATCTTAACAGTGCTTTGATTCATTTGCCACCCAAAGAACAAAAGGTGGGGGAGGAAGAATAGTATAAAATCAGTGAAATCCACTATTAATTAATGTTGAGGTATCAGGGGGCTTATTTATAGCTCTCTCCGTTGCACAGGAGAGGATGAATTATAAGCCAGTCAACCATTTGGGAACTTGGGACTATATGTAGAAACTGATTCATGGCTGCTTCTCACTGCTTAAAAGCTGGCATCTGGCTTCAACTGGGTTCAGTAAAATCTTCCAGGACTCTCCTGTTCTCCATTTAGAATGTCACAGCAGCCTCTCTCTAAATCTCCCCACCCCACTTCCCATATTCTTTCTTGCATTTATTCTTCCACATTCACAATTAGAAGGGGAGCCCACAGCCAGGCCAGAAGTATCACATTACCCACAAGAGGGGGCTCAATTTATGCCGATCTGCTTTTTTTAAACATTAAAAACAGATTAATTAAAAACCAAACCAAAACTTGTGGAAATTCTACCTTCTGGTCAATATCACTATACCGAATCCGACGATTCTTTTAACAACTTGTAAGAAATGAACTAAGTAGTCCAAAACAAGTTCCAGATGCAATACAGACACTTTAGTGATTAAAATATTGGAGCTGGACAGAGGAGGCTTGGCCTCAAATTCTTACCTAGACATGGACCTTGCTTAGTGACTTTGGGCCAATAATTCCTCTCAACCTGCTTTACAGGGTTGCTGTTGAAGGGACTAGTAAAAACCTTCATGTATGTTTTTTGAGAGTTCAGGGGGCATAGAAATCTATTAATGGATCAGAAATTCAAACCTCTGGCTCTAGAGCCATTTGTAGTATTTTGTGCCTTGGGTCAGGGGTGGGCTTCAAAAATTTTAGCAAGGGGTTCGCTGCCTGGTTGCTGAGTGGGTGTGGCCATGGTGGACGTGGCCTAGTCGGCCTCCTGCACTATGGTGGGGGGAGGGCGTTTTTGTCCTCTGCGGGCTCTGGAGGCTTTTTTCAAGTCTCCAGGAGGGGAAAAACAGCCTCCCCAGGCTCTGGAGGCTTTCCCGAACTTCTGGTAGGCCCGTTTTTTGCCCTCCCCAAGCCTCTGTGTATGTCCTGCACTTACGCTGCATCCAAAATGGACTGCATGGGGACTCCTGGTAGGGGAGGAGAGGGCTGGGGCGGGGTGGGGCGGGGCAGGGCCAGCCAGGAGTGGGATTTGGGGGTTCTCCGAATTGCACAGAATCTTAGCTAGAGGTTCTCCCGAAACCCTGCAAACCCCCAGCAGCCCATCCCTGCCTTGGGTGTGCTTCCCAGTCACTCCAAATATCAGCATCACATTGTAATTGTTAGTGTGACAGAAAGGGGAACATATTTGCTGAATAGACATATGAAAAGTATTAACTGATTTTAATTTAAATTTACTCTGATTTAAAATTTGTTTTTGCCCACCCACTTTCTGGAGTTTAACCGCCGACTTGCTATTGAAGGATCAAAGACAGTCCTCATATTCCTGTTTCTAACTTCAGCTAAGAAAAGTGGTCAGATTTCCCTTTAAGTGACAAAAACTGACGTCTGTGACACTTGTGTTTCAAGTTTGATCTCTCAGTACTAAACGAATGAGAGAAATGCCTGAATAACTGAGAAGCAGGAATGCTACAAATGATAAGATAAGAACTTGTGAAAAAATGGAAGAACTTCTGTTAGAAAAACATAATGTAAAAAAGCCTCCCAGGTCATGAAATATCTGGATCTTTGAATGTTGCCCCAAACAAGGTAGGATTCAGGGGGGTGGGGGTCGGGTGGATCATCTATGGTATGGAAAGATATCATAAAGAACTCTAATATATTTGTTGCAAATAAGGCATTCTGGTGATGCAGCAAAACAATTGGCTAGACTGTCAACAAATCCCATATGCACACAGCATGCCACTACAAAAGTCTTCCTCCAATGCCCTCTACAGACACGTAAGAGCACCTCAAAGTGCAAATGTGGTAAGAGGCATGCAAATCATGTGCCTTAGCTTTCAGCTATTAAAAATCTTATAGATTCTGATCAGCCCGAGGTGAAAAGCTGAATTCTACTCAATCATCACAAATTCCAGATTCAAAGAAAAATGTACTTTGACAAAGGTCTCCACCTCAGATCCCACTAACTACAATATGAAGATGCCTTCCTGATCCATTTTTAAAAGACATATTTTATTCATTTATATTTCCTATTTCTAAGCCACCCATCTAGCTCATTATATTACCTTTGTCTCATGCCCAGCCCATAGCAGAGACAGCTTAAATTACCTTGAATTGTTTCAGTTTTAAAGTAGTATTTTCCCCTTTTTTCCAAGACAAAGCCTTGACGTGTGAGTGATCTAAAATGCCTGTGATAATGTTGGTGATGACCCAAATGGAGCTGGCTCTGTCTAACTCCTATTGCCAATTTTAGGCTGATGAAGTCAACCCTCCTCACCTCTATTTGCAGAGCACATGCCTTTGTGGTTATTTTGGCCTGGATACCTGGCTTCTGCACAGAGATCGTCTGACATAATACCTAAATAGTGCATTTCCAAGCACCTGTCAGATAGTATTCAGATTTCTTATACTCACAGGTATATCAGTTTTGGGAAAGACAGCTAGATTTGTATTTATGGTCCCTAGAGAGAAAGGTAATCCAGAAGGTCAGTTTAAATTGGAGAAGAGAGTTGTGTGTTGCTGGTTCTGTCCCAAATGAGTACATTTCACATTCTTCATTGCTTCTGCTGAGAAGGAGTTTTACATAGCCATCCTTTCTATTGTTTTTATTACTTCGGAAGAAGGGGAGATGGAATTATTTTACCTACCATTTTAATGATTTCACAGATTACTTCTGAGTTCAGCCATTGCAGGCACTCACTGCTATTCCCATAATTTGGAATAATTTATTTGGGTTATGTTGGAGTGCGATGGCATTTGCAAGAGTTCTGCTTCTCCTTTTAGCATTAGAAGCAGGTCACAGGCACAGTGGGGCCATGGGATAAAGTGGGAATGAGGTGCCTGATGGTGTCTGGAACCCTCTACCGCAAGAGTGATATGTCACTTGGGGGATTTCTGAATATGGTTCTACTTCTCTTCTGGAGGAACTCTTAATTCCTTTCAAAAAATAGCTTGGCTGACAGTCCAATGGAGGAAGTAAGACTGCAAACAGGATGAAGTGGGTGGCAGATGATCCTGTGAGAGGGGAGAGCTCCATCTCACCTCACATATCTTCTGATGCCCACCTGACAGCCATATTTTTGTTGTGCATTTAGAGTTTTTCCAGAAGACCAACAGATCCCTGTTAAGAAACAGCACACAAACATCTATGCTTTTATCCTGGCACATAGGTAATTTGAAGAATGGCTAAATTCTCCATGCTAGACAACTGCTCTTTAATTGCCCAGTCCTGATCCATCACATTTTGAAGACAGTAATTGGTATTTGTTTTGCCAAGTGATGCCAGGTGAGAAGCAAAAAGCATACAAGTAAATCCTTCGATCACTGTTCTTTTTTCATCCTGTGCTAAAGCTGTAAGGATAGCACAAGTCACTAGGCTCATCAGTGGCCAAACTGATCCCATCATTGCATCTTCCTGCTGAGAAAACTTTCCTCTTTAGGGTTTGGTTGTCATGCATCAGAGCCTTGATGTAAAAAAAAAAAGTTGCAGCCTTATCAGTAAACTCTGCTTATTCAAAAATTCACAGCATTCTGACCCGGGTTGACATAATGGTTACAGGTCTGCAGACCATGGTTGTAAGATGGAAAATCAGTTGTGCGTTTTTCTTTTTATCGATTTGGATGTACCTGGTTGTCCCTGAAAACAATGATGTTTTAAAGCAGAAGATATAAACCTGAGAGCTAGGACATGGGCACCCAGAGGATTCCACAACATCCCTCATTATTAGCCATGTTGACTAGAATGTCTTGGAATTGTAATTTAGCAACATTTGAAGAGCTGATAATGTTGTGCATCTGTGCCAAAGGTCATATAAAGCATTCAAAAGCTTTGAGTATGGTTTGCCCAGCCCCCACTGGCTATCCCAAATCATATTTTTAATATGATTAAAATATTTGGAGAGAAACTAAACCGACACAAAAAGGTATCATATCAATGCACCCCTTTCTAGATCAGGACTCCTTATGCACGGTCACTCAAGCACTCGTCACTTCTCATCTGGACTATTGTAACGCTCTCTACATGGGGCTCCCTTTGGGGTGCACCCGGAGGCTCCAACTGGTGCAAAATGCGGCCGCGCGGGGGATTATGGGAGCGATGGGGCGCTCCCACGTGACACCTCTCCTGTGCGAGCTGCATTGGCTTAAAGTGGACTTCCGGGTGCGCTTCAAGGTCTTGGTGACCACCTTTAAAGCGCTCCATGGCTTAGGGCCAGGGTACTTGCGGGACCGCCTTCTGCCACCAATTGCCTCCCACCGGCCGGTTCACTCCCACAGAGAGGGCCTCCTCAGGGTGTCGGCTGGTGACCCCCAGGGGGAGAGCCTTCTCTGTGGTGGCACCTACCCTCTGGAATGATCTACCTCCAGAGATACAAGTGATCTCAGACCTCTGGACTTTTCGTCGGGCCCTAAAAACTTACTTTTTTCAGCTAGCCGGGCTGGCCTGATTCTATGTTGGTTTTAACATTTGATAATGATTTTAATTGATATGTTTTAAATTATGGGCCAAATTCTATTTAATTAGTTTTAAATAATTATTTTAACTTTTGTGTACAACTGTTTTTATTTTGGCTGTTCACCGCCCTGAGTCCGAAAGGAGAAGGGCGGTATACAAATTTAATAAATAAAATAAATAAATAAATAAATAAACAAATTATTTAATTACCATTATGTATTTGTAATTAAAATTAAATTGAAAGAAATTTAAATTCCCCAATCTATTTATCTTTGCCTACCTAAAGGACTGCATTCCCCACTGTCAACATGCCATAAATTTCAGACCTCAGCCACCTATTGTTCAAAGACCAAAGCTCCATGAAAAGAAGAGACCAGAATCCCCCAAATGCTAAATTTAAGAGCAGAGTCCCAGAAACCTCCATCTCCCATGTTACAAGTTGCTATGTCATGTGCTAATGCTTCACAACTCTATTGAGATTTTGTTTGTGGGTAAGTTCAAACCCATTAAATCATGTTTTTATTGGCTTTCAAGAGTTATTCCTTTCTAAGCCTATTTAATCATCTCTCTCTCTCTCTCTCTCTCTCTCTCTCTCTCTCTCTCTCTCTCTCTCACACACACACACACACACACACACACACACACACACACACACACACAAAAGTCAATTTAATACCAGGTGACCAAAAAGAATCACATATGTAAGGTCTGGCCAAGGTCTCAAGCTGGGAAGTTTGAGTTCTGTGGTCCTGAATCATCGGGAAAGGTGCCTATCTGAGAGAAGGTTGACATCAAGGCAATCTGATGAATCTGCTGTATGCAATCATTCTAAGTGTAATGCAGGCAATGCCTGTGATCATAACACACCTTAGAAGCAGGGTCATAAGAAGATAAATTAGTTGCATCCACAGGCACAATGACGGCATATAGGATTTATTCATGCCCCATTACCTCCACCTGAACACAAGACTTTGGAAGTCTTGACAACGTGATATATATTTGTATTCTACCTGACTGTTGTGCAGCTAATACAGAAGTGCTTCTCCAAGCGGGACCCTAAGCCAGATGACAGCCAAAGTTTCAAGGTTTTAGATTGCCATGCTGACATTAAACTCATGGAAAAAATTTCATCAGTTAAGGTAGAAATATCTAATAGAATCTCTGATAGAACGGCAACAAATTAAGCAGGAAACCAAGAAAGTTGGTCAAATTAGAAACAAAACCAGGCAAAATACTGCATGTTTAAATAGGTAGGGGGAATTAAATTCCAGTCAAGTTTCTCAAAGCCATCATCCATTTCAGAGGAAGAAATCAAGACGAATGACGGGAAGGAGAATGTAAAATAAAAGCCTTCCACATATCAAAAGGAAGATCCGATACTCATCAAGAAGTTGAGCTGATATGTTGCCATGAAACAAGAACATCCATTAACATGATATCTGCTGTTGATGTTGTTCAATGACTAAGCCATGTCTGACTCTTTGCAACCCCATGGACCACAGCAAACCCGGTCTCTGTCCTCTACTGTCTATCTGAGTCTGCCCAAATTTATGCCCACTGCCTGCATGACACTATCTAACTATCTCATTCTCTGCTGTCCCCTTCTCCTTTTGCCTTCAATCTTTTCCAACATTAGGGTCTCTTCCAATGGGTATGATAGCTGTAGTTAACTGCTATTCAGAGGAGGTCACTGGAAAATTGCAGGCTCCTCACCTCCCAGAACTTCTGAGAATTACTTAAGGTTCTGCACAGGGGTAGGTTCTACTTACCTTTAACACTAGTTTGCAACGGGATTGCGCACACGCTTCACTCACGGGCATGCCTTGCTTCTGCACATGCACAGAAGCTTCTGTGGGTGAGGCCTCCCACCGGTTTTACTACTGGTTCTTGCAAACCGGTCCGAACTGGGGGCAACCCACCACTGGTTCTGCATTTCCCACTTAGAGCATTCTGGATAATTTAGTACTCAATATGATTGAATGATTTTGTGGAGTTATGGCCTTTGAGAAGCCTGTATTTTAACTTACGGGTTACCAACTACTACTATTCAAACTCTGAGAAGTACATGATCTTGGAACTTGGCAATGTAATGGATTTCATAGAGACATAAACCAAGATTGGGTGAAGTGGGGATAGTTGTTAAATCTTTAGTGGAAGAATTACAAAAAAGTGTCAACATAAGCTTCAGTAATGAAGTGGTGAACATAGACGTATTCAAAATGGAATGAAATAAGATGAGAAAGAGGTTTAAATTCTAGAAGATGAAATTGAGAAACTGAGAAGAGAGTGGGGGATCAATACAACCATATCAGAGAAAGCAGAGGAATATTACAAAGAACTTATTGGATTTCTTCAGGAAGAAGATCTGCTGATCTTAAAGGCAAATGTTCTACATGGCTAGTGAATATTCTACCTTTAAAATTACACAGATAAAGAAGATGGATATTGAAATGTAATATTTTGTTTTCTTTGCTCAGAGTCCATTTTTTTTAAATACAAATACTTCACAACTAATCTAATCCAGTAAATATAATAAGCATGACTTTAACACAGCTCAATAGTACGCATGGCACTCTTAATAATCTTTCACTACTTGTACATATGAAGTGGTTCCTTTTATTGAATTAATGGCATCAATTAGGACATGCATATTAGCATATCATGAAGCCTCATGGGTGAAAGACAACAAATGCAACAGTGATGTTTAAGCTACGGTTATTATGAATAGCTAAATAGTTATATTTGCAAATATGGCACATTTAATTCAGATTACGATGAAATCTGGCATAATTTTTTTCTTAATGTAGTGTAGATATTATTATATTTTCCCCTGCTTCTCTCTTTCTTCAACTTTTCTGCTTTTAGACATTGTCAGGTTTTGTCATTATCTGCTTTGCCTGCTAGTTTTTTCATGTATCGGCCATATAATACTTTGTCTTGCCATGTTTCTTTTCTATACTTTATTATAGGCCAGTTTGGTCTTTTTTGGTATTTATTAAGCCTTTAGGGGGTTCTAGCTTCAGTGCATCTTCACTATCCTTCAGATATTCTTCCAATGTCCTTTTTTCCCCTTCAACTATCTGGTATACTTGCAACATTCCACTCTCACCTATGCTCCAGAAACTGTCAAAATTGCTGCATGGATGAAGGATATGATTGATTGTCATTCTTTTCTGGTCTTTCTAAGCCAGAGCTTCTAGTTCAGCTTGAACCCACTCCACTATTCCAGCTGTGTATCTAATGATTGCTGTTGGTCTGTATTAGTTGGCACACCGGTTAGAAATTTAAAAGTTGTTGGTAAGCAGATAAATACCTTGTGCTGCCCCTTTTGTTGGATCTTTCATAATTATGTAGGTTTTGCCAAATGTTAACCAATCTTCAACTTCACTTCCCTGCAGTATGTTGTTAAACTGCTTGACAACAAATGGATGCAAACTAGTCAGATATTTCAACCAAAAACCATGCAGTTCATCTTCACCTAGTGCTGTGCAATTTTTGATCTTCCTTGCTCCTTTCTCCCACCATTTCTGCTTTTATTACAAGTGCTTGTTTCAGTTTCTTTATTTTTATTTCTCCTTTATCCAAGCTTCATTCTTGTTGGATTTCTTTGGTCTGTCCCATAGCTTTGTCTTCTTTGTCATATTTTGTTGAGTTCATTGCAGTGAGCCAATGCACTATAATGCATTGATGTGTTGGCAGAAACATTTCTGATTCAACTGAAATCGTAGATTCTGCCTGTAGTGTGAAAATTGAGCTTTGTATCTAATGATTTTCTTGGTTATAGCTGTTATTTGCTGCTTTGTTATTTTCAGTGCTCCCTTGATCTTCCTTGTCTCTAGGTGATACTTTTTGATCGGGTATCTTTTGGTCTTCTTGTTCTTCAGCTTCTTTTCTTTCATTTGTTCTAGTTGACTTGCATCTGCTCTTAGCATGCTGATCCTATTTTCCAACCTGATCTTCCATTTTGGTGATACGCTGTTTTGTGTCTGTCAAGGTTTTGACCTTTAAAACCCTAAAAGATAGGGGCTGCATTATCTGAGGGACCATCTCTCACTGATTACATTTGTCCCACGAGATCCAGCAGAGAGGGCACACTATAGGTACCATTATCTAGGGAGCTACATTTGGCATGCCCTAAGTGGCAGGCCTTTTCTGCTGTGGTGCCCACTCTATGGAATATCCTTCTCCCAGGAGTTAAGTCTGTTTTCACCCCTTCTGACTTTTTGAAGGTCTCTAAAAGCCTACTTGTGCTACCAGGCCTGGGGGCCTCAGGGGATTGGTGAATTAATTAAGGTGGCTACAATTACGGTGTTATTTTTTATCTCTTCACCTAATATGTCTTTTTGAGTGTTTTTAGTTTTTTTAAACATTTTAATGATTTTAATTTTGATTGCTTTAGTATTTATTAACTACCAGTTTTTAGCTTTGTTGTATGCCTGCCAAAGTCACTAGTTATGAGATGGGTGGCTATATAAATTTGATCAATAAAATCAAGAATCAATTAGTGCTCATCCTCTTACCTTCTACCAGACCACTAGGTGAGTGCAGAGAACATTATCAAATTATTTTCCTATCTTTCTCCCTGAGCTCTTACCAGTTATAAGTAGCAAAAATCATCTTACACTGATTCTTCATGAAAAAGAAATAAAATAAATAGTAAGTGCCTCACTCCCTATGCCAAATCTATGCTTTACAATATATTTGCTTGTATGTACATTTGTCCTGTGGCCTGCATAAGGATAGGTTGCTGTGCTGGGAATGTACACAAGGATAAGCGGATTGTATAGAAGATTGTATTGGTGAGGGCCCCACCAATTTCTATTTGGATTAAATTCCAATTTGTAAAAATGGAATATTAGTGTGTCAGCAGTTTTGCAACTGGGTGATTTTCCCAATAGCTGTGACCACTGTGCACATTGCCAAAATAGCTGAGCCAGAGAAAGTGGAGGGGGTGGGGTGATTATTATTTCTAAAAAAATGGGTACTTAAAGAACAGAACTCTGCACCAGTAGTTGGCTTGAATCTGGGAGGCAAGAGACAGGGGAGGCAAGAATTCCCATCAATGGGGAAAACAGATCTCTCACAAAGACTGCAAAATTACAGCAGGAATCTCCTTGCAAAAGCTGGAAATTGCTCTTCAAAGAAAAAGCGAGTTCAGTTAGAGCAGCTTCTGAAATTGGAGCTGAATCCAAAATAAATAATCTTAAATCCCAAAGACTATAAGAATAATCAGATTCCGAGCTGATCAAAGAGTGGTTAGGGAAAAAATTCTGTGAGATCCAACTGGCACTGCATTAATGTCTTTAAAAGTAATGTTGAAGTGAATCAGGCCTGCAAGGAATTTGCTTCACCTGTGAAAACAGACCAGTTTGCACATACCACTTTGGGAAATGCTGGGGCACATGGTTTCTGAATGAACATAATATCAGAGTGTTATACTTTGTGTTGCTTTCTAATGACTCTCCTCTCCCAATCTAACTTTGACAGAGAAAAACCACAGACTTCAAGCAATTATCCCATGAGACTTTTTATAAGGGAAGAAAATCCAGTTTGAGGTTCTCTTATAAGAAAATTGATCCAGTCTGGACCTTCACCCAGCAGCTGCTGTCAGCATCTCTCTCTCTCTCTCTCTCTCTCTCTCTCTCTCTCTCTCTCTCTCTCTCTCTCTCTCCATGGCTATTAAGAGATGAAACAGGCTTTAAAACTGGAACCTTTTCACTCTGGGAAAATTGTGTATGGCGTGTTACATACGGATTGGATAATTAATGTATGCCCTGATTTCCTTCACTGTAACATAAAAAGGGTGAGATAACAGCACTATAATTCAGATAATTAAAGAGCGATCGACTCAGAGCAGCTTCTACAGCTCGGGAAGTGTATTCCTCCGTTATTAACACCACCTAAACCTTCTCTATTCTTCACACCTCATTGCGAGCTGCACTCTTGGCAACCAGCTCCCCAGAGAAGGAAGCACTACAGAACACCAGCTGACTCAAACAGATGCTGTTCTCAGCCATACCCTCTGGTGTCATTTGGACCAATTTGTAGCATATTTGGGCCACATGGAACCGTCATTATGTATTTTTATCCATCTGTTCTCTTCGACTACCTGATGCCTACTTCAGCTGCCCAGGAACCGTAAAGATGTTGCAAATTCAGGTCTGCAGGGAGCTGTGATTAAGTTGCCAGGGTGTCCTGCTGCCTTGAAAACACCTGCTGTAGTCAGGTGCTGGGCAGTTCAGATCAGGAAGGGTTTCCTCATTGGTTAAACATGTTTACTCATTGACAGCATTCCTATACAATCTTTCACCCCAAAGAATTCTACATCTCTTCAGAGGCATTCTGTGATCGCTTCACTTGATCAGTGAATGTAACCAGGCATCCCTGGCTCAAGTCAAGGATCAAGGATTGAATTACATTCCGGCTCATGGCAGTTATCTGACATACTCCATAATACAAAGAAGCTATTTTGTCACATAACAAAAACACTAGGAAGTGTGCCAGCGAGGCAGGAGAAAGCAGGAAGGCTAGAGGAGAAAGGGAACACTTGCTCAAGTGTGCTGATGTATGGATAGGCTTATGCCAGTCCTCTTAAATATTTGTTTCAGCATGACCTTTAGTATGTTGGAGGAGCTGAGAAACCAAGAGACAAAGATATTTTAAGCCTACCTTTTCTCCTCTGATTGCATGCCCATACATCTTGCTTAGTGGTGCCGTATTTCCCTTAATTCTTCCCAATGTTTCTATAATGAATATGTAGTAGCTGGGTACCCAAGGCCTTTTGACATTCTGTACTAGATTTATGGGCAGAGATATTGGGTAGATAATTTCTTTGAATTTCTCCACTGAAGGAAGCCATTTTACAACAATGACTCAGAGGGAGATTCCCCCTTCATAGTGATGGTAACACTGCTATTGAACTACAGATAGTCCTCGACTTACAACTGGTTGCTTAGTGACCATTTGAAATTATGATGGGCTTGCCAAAAGCTAATTACAACCTGGTTCTGAAGCTCCAGTGGCTGCTTCCTGCAATTATGTGACTGTATTTCAGGTGCTTGGCAATTGACCCACATTTACTACACATAACCACAATTTATGTATTTGCCGAAAACTGGCATTTCTTTCTAAATACCCTTTAGTGAAAAATAGGTTTGCTTAAAACTGTGGCATTCACTTAATGACCACTGATTCACTTTATGGTAATTTTCTTAACCACAAAAAAGTTATAAAATCAGGTCGGTCACAGGATGTCCTCTTTTATGGCCATCACAATTTACAGCAGTAATGGGCAAGCTGCATGACAGTCATAAGTTGAGGACCTCTTATACTGGCTGAATTTTTTATGATGTTCTCTCTTGAGACTGAAGTCTCAAGCCAGGGAGGTTGCAAAGAGCTGGAGAAAGGAGAGTACATACAATAAACACAAGGACATTCACACCAGTGGTGGGTTGCCCCCGGTTCAGACCAGTTCTATAGAACCGGAAGTAAAACCGGTGGGAGGCTCCGCCCACCAACCCCGATGTCATCAAAACACTTCTGTGCATGCCCCGTTGCGAACCAGTAGTAAAGGTAAATAGAACCCACCCCTGATTCACACCACTTTTGGTTCACTCCTAACAAAGTAAGCACATAATATTAAGAAAAAGGAGACCCGACCCCAAAGAAAGTTGAATCATGCTGGGTCATTCATTCTCTCTGAATCTACCTCATAAGAGTTGTTACTGTGGGGAAAAAATGGAAGAGGGAAAACAATTTTTTCCCACCATGAATTCCGGAAGGAAAGGTGGGATAGAAATATAGCACATGATATACACGAGCACACAATAGATACAAACTTAAAGTGAACCGCTCCAAACTAAATTGCAGAAAATAGAGAAATTTTCTGAGAAACTGAGCCTTGGTAGTACAGTGGACTAAAGCACTGTTATTAAGATCTGCTGCTTGCAATTACTGCAAGTTCAAATCTCACCAGGCTCAAGATCGACTCAGCCTTCCATCCTTTCAAAGGTAGGTAAAATGAGGACCCAGATTGTGGGGGCAGTAAGATGACTTTGTATAAATATACAAAAGTATGAAGGCTATTGCTTAACGCATTGTAAGCTGCCCTGAGTCTCCGGAGAAGGGCGGCATATAAATTAAAGCAAAAAAAAAAAAAAAAATGACTTCAGTAACAGAGTTGTTAATGCCTAGAATGCACTACCAGACTCTGTGGTCTCATCCCAAAACCCCCAAAACTTAAACTGTCTACTGTTGACTTTACCCCATTCCTAAGAGGTCTGTAAGGGGCGTACACCGGCCTGCCTACCATCCCTGTCCTAATGTTCCTTTTAATTGTATTCATTTTATGTATTCAATTCATGCTTATACTTATATATATTGTCTAATATGTACTCGACAAAATAAAATAAATAAATAAAATAAATAAATGAATACATAAGCCCCAAACAATTTCTGCAACCAATTCTTTTTGAGCAAATGCACAAGAACAAATAGAAAAGAATTCAGGAGAATTGCCTTTTTCTGCCTGCGCTGGCAATCATTGGGCTAGGCATCTTGTAATCCCATTATCTCCCTCATTGTTTGCTTTGCCTCTTGCCCTCTCACTTTTTTGTTTTTATCTCACTGCTTCTTTGCCTCTTGTTGAATTTCTCACTCATCTTTTCCGCCTGTCTCACTCCTTTGCTGTTACTCAGTCAGTCTCACTTGCTCTCACCTGTGTTCATTTTCACTTCTACTTTCTTTCTCTCGCCTGTTCCGTTTCTTCTGCTCACTCTCTTGTGTTGCACAAGAAAGTGCTGATCCTTTCAAGTGTTCATGCTGCAGTTGATATGAGCTCTAAGACACCAGAGTCCAGTGTCAGCTGAAGACATTTTACTGCCCAAGGTGGAGCTCAAATAATAACTCCTCCACTTATTAGGACCAATATTGTTTTTTTAAAAAATCTTGAAGTCCCTTCCTTCCTTATTTCCTTATTAAGGAGCTTCTCTGCTGCCTAGGATGAATTTGAATTTACCCTCCCAAAAAAACTAGTTTTCTATAGACAATCTGACCCTTGATACAAACAGATATATGGAGGAGGGAGTATTTCCAGTAACAGAGGCAATGCCACACTACTGAAAAGGAGTTCTACCCTGTCTCAGGTGTTCTTATGAGAGAGGTGAGCCTCTCTTGCTATTCTCACTCAGATGAGAAACAGGTGAGTCTCACTATTTACAGGTGGTTCCATTCCATTCAAACAACCACAGAGACTCTGGGTAATGAGAACATAGAAACACATATTTTCGCATGCACAAAAACTCATCTGACATTTTGCACATACCTGTATTTTTCAGAGTATAACACACACTTTTTCCCCCCTAAAAGAGGGTGGAAATGTTGGTGCACCGAATACAGCCATTTCTGGCCTCCCGAAAACACTCCCTGCTCGTCTCATTTTTGTGAAAAACAGGCCCGTTTTTCGCAAAAACGGTGTGCAGAGGGTTTGGGAGGCCTGCAGAGTCCTCCTGGGCGCTGGGGAGGGCAAAAACACCCCCATTTTTGTGAAAAATGGGCCCAATTTTTGCCCGTTTTTTTCAAAAAGAGGGGCATTTTTGCCCTCCCCCAGCCCCCAGGAGCACTCTGCAGGCCTCCCAAACCCTCTGCACAGCCCATTTTTTGCCCATTTTTGCAAAAAACAGGGCACGCAGAGGGTTTGGGAGGCCTGCAGAGCGCTCCTGGGGGCCGGAGAGGGCAAAAATCTTTTTTTTTCTTACTTACCTCTTGAAATCTTGGTGTGTCTTATACACCGGTGCATCTTATAGTCTGAAAAATACAGTATATAAAATACTATATACAGAAATCATACCCTAAACTGCAGATGTGTGAAATCTTTACTGCAGGTGATAAGGTCAAGTCTGTGTTTTCCAACTTCTTAGCATTTTTCTTGCAAGTGCAGGGTGCACCTTTTTTTTCTTTTTTCTTTTTTTTTCAGTTGAGTATTGAACTATTGGTTGTGACAGGAATTGACCAATAGCTTGTTGCCTGAGCCTGATGTCGTGGGCTGAAAGTGACTGGCCCCATCCGGCTTTCATACCTAAGGACTAGAACTTGCAGTCTCCTGGCTTTCAGCCTGGCACCTTAACCACTAGACCAAACTGGCTCTCTTTGCATTTTTCAACTGTGGATATGCAAAAACACAGATAAGGGCCACCTGTATATAAGTGGGATATATTTTTCATCAAAAATTAAAGATTGAGAGCTCTGTACTAGTAGGAGTAGCTTGTCTCTTCCTGTTCATAACTGGAATTTAAAGTTTGCATAGTGCTTTAGAAGAGATGACATTAAATCAAGAAAGCTCTCAAGTAATAGTAATGAGGGAGACACTGGTATAGACTAGGATTTTCTTTCATTTCTGGCCTGGCTATGAATATTTTGAGTTAAAAAGGAGCAGATTATCTCACACAGTGAGCAGTGCCATTCTACAAATACTTGTTTGCCAGTTTTTGATTGCAAAAGTTTAACAAAAGAGCAGAGGTCAGAATGGGCAGGACATGAATACAATAGTGATCTGGTTATCAATGTCTGTTTCATTTCTATAGGTCAGCAAAGATTTTAATCTTTTTGCAACAAAATGGCTGAAATTACTTTCTACAGGCTAATAAAAGACAATGGATATGTTCAGAGAACAGCTAATGAATCAATGCAATGTCGTGTGTTTAATCCGCAGATCACTTTTAACATTAACATATATTTACTGCTGGTTAGTGGGATTTGGGCTTGGTGGTTCTCACTGGTTTTTCCCCCAGGATTTTACATTCTTGCTTAGTCCATAGACCTCTCCAAGTACTTTCCAGAACGGATCATGCCTAGCTTTCAAGATTAGTCAAGGTCAGATTGTCCAATGAAGCTGATATTAAAGAGATAGTCTTTAACATTAGAAGCACTTACCATACATAAAGCCCACTTCACACCACACAAACAAACCAGCCATCCACTTTCCTGGCGCATTGACTACTGTTGGGTGCCAGAACCATATGATCTCGGATGACTCAATCAGCCATCTATGTTTTTAGTCCTTCTAACTACCATTAAAGTGTCTAGGAGACTTACCATTCGTTCCAGTTCCTGCCATCTCTCTCTGTCTCATAACAAAAGAGTAGGACTGGGACTGATGTTACTGAAGGCAAATTCAAGGTCTCTACATGGCTCCCCTTGAGGAGCACCCAGAGGCTCCAACTGGTCCAGAATGTGGCCGCGTGGGTGGTTATGGGAGCGACATGGCGTTCCCATGTAACACTTCTCCTGCGCAAGCTGGCTCCTGGTGGTCTTCCGGGTGCGCTTCAAGGTCTTGGTTACCACCTTTAGAACGCTCCATGGCTTAGGACCTGGGTACTTACGAGACCGCCTTCTGCTACCAGTAGCCTCTCACCGGCCAGTACGCTCCCATAGAGAGGGGCTCCTCAGGGTGCCGTTAGTCAAACAGTGTCAACTGGCGACCCCCAGGGGGAGAGCCTTCTCTGTGGGGGTGCCTGCCATTTGGAACGAGCTCCCCCCAGAGATACGGAGGATCCCGGATTTATACACTTTCCGCCGTGCCCTCAAGACCTTTTTATTTCCACAGGCTGGCCTGGCCTAACTTCCTTTTAATTGTTATTTTTAAATTTGTTTTAAAACAATGGGGGTGTTTTAATTTGTTTGGGCCAAATTATTTAATGTGTTTTTAAATTGTTTTTTAAATTTTGTATTATGTGTGTTTTATCTTTTGGCTGTTCACCGCCCTGAGTCCGTCGGGAGTAGGGTGGTATATAAATCCAAAGTAAAGTAAAGTAAAGTAAAAAGGTAGGTGTAAACATTCTTCCTTTTTTCCATATCTTTCTATGGCTGTGGAAGGATGCCTAGAGAGGTTTCCTCTTTTTGGAAAGGTCTGTCTAGGACATCAATGTAATCATTGACATTGGAAAGGATGGAGAACTGTTTGGTAAAGACTTTGAACAGGGTGGCAGGGGAGTTAATTTAACCCCAAACAAGATAAGATCTAACCCCCTCTGGTTTAATTGGTCAAGTCAATTAACTCGTCTCTGAAATTTGCATAACTTGCTTAGCTCTATAGACCCAAAACCCAATTAAACATGTTGTCTGGAAAGGAACACTCTTTAAATATTGTGAAATATGCCCTGGAAACTTCCTTGACCTTCTTTCATTCTGTAGTATAAGAAATTAGCAATAAAAAGGTACACATGGTTAAGGTTATACATCCTCAAGCTTTCCTTTTCAGTTGAGACTTAGCTGCCATAACTCCTTCCTCGCCCTGTGCTACAGTATTTAATTTTAAAGCAGATCAAAATGAAACCCCAAAGATTGCTTGGTCTCTTTCTTTCTGCTTGTTGCAGAGTCTCTAAGGAAAAGGTTCACAGACAAAGGGGTCCAATCTCAGGAGCTCCTGCTGCATTGCCTCAGTAAACCAGCTCCTTGTTTAAGAAACAAATTTCCACAGCTTCCCTCTGAATTTTCACGTTCGGCTGCCTGTTTTCCATCCACTCCGTCTCAAATGTGTTGTTTAATATTCAGATATTTAGTGCTCTTGAATATATACAAAAAAGTAATATATTCTGTGCCCAGCTTGCTAACACCAGCGCCTTTTTCTAATGCTTTAAAGGTCTCAATCATTTGATTTGACCGTGATACTCCCTCCCACTCCTTTCTTTCCCCTCCCCCCTGCCCCCCCCCCCCGTCTGCCACCACCTTCATTTCAAGGAGAGAAAAAAAAATCTTTCCCAGGGCTAAATCCTGACAAATGTCTGCCTTCAACCAGCCCGGCTTTCTTGCACACCCCCTTTGAAATATGTATGCGCATGTTATGCAGGGTGGATGCATATCAATGCCAAGCTATCTACCTTTGCATATTAAATCATTACCACATCTTTGCTGGCAGTAAAATATGCAGAGCGTATTCTAAAGAAAAGCCTCTCCCCTGCCGAGCCAGCATTCTTCCTTCTCCCCACTCCCTCCCAGCTTTAGCCCAGAAGCCCAGGTATCTCATGCCACCCTCCTTTGTTCCTTTGCAAAGGCATTTCTCTTGTTTTCTCTTTGTCATTGTCTCGCGGTTCTGCTGGAAAAGGACTTTTTGCAAATGTGACTCAAAGCAAAACCCTTCGGTGCCCTTCAATACCCTTCACCCCAGGCCCCCGTTCTCATCTGCCTGTAAATACCACCACTGTTGGGGAAGGTCTGGGGTCGTCCTGCAGAGTTGCAGTATATGGTCTCCCTACTGCAGATGGCTTTTTCCCAGCATCTCTACATCCCTTCCTCTGGAACCTAAACAGCCAGCTGACCTCCAAGCCTCCTGTTCCTTTCCCATGCACCTTTTGTGCCATTTCAATCCATTAAAATCCTTTCCATTTTGTAAAAAATAAAATAAAATAAAAGCCCCAGGAATACCAATTAGAGAAACCCTGGTGATTTTTTTGAGTTGAGTTTTGTTTTCCTTGCTTTAGGGTTGGGCAGAGGGTAGGTTAAGATGCACTGGGAAACCTCTAAATTGTTAAAGATATCTAGCTGGCAATTATTCAATTTGTGTGTGTGTGTGTGTGTGTTATGTTTGCACACATACACACTTTTGACTCCTGGCAGCTGCTTGGACTCCCTGCAGTTTGCTTGGCAAGATTTTTGGAAATGGTTTGCCGTTGCCTTCTGCTTAGGGCTGAGAGAGAGCGACTGGCCTAAGGTCGCCCAGCTGGCTTCATGCCAAAGCAGAACTACAACTTCTGGTGTCCAGGTTTCTAGCCTGGTGTCTTAACCTGTCCACCAAATTGCCTCTTAATCCATTTGTATTAACTGCAACATGAATCTCCCATGCCTTATATTATAACAATTAATTTGACAATTTACATTATTTAGGTTGTTGGTTTGAGCTCCGGGCTTGGCAATTTGCTTGCAAACATTTCGTTACCATTGGAGGAGACATCATCAGTGCATTCTGAGTTGTGCTCTTCTGTCAGAGTGCTGGCCTTTAAATACCTTTTTATGTGATGCAAATTAGCATGGATGTTGATTTGCATCACATAAAAAGGTATTTAAAAACCAGTGGTCTGACAGACAAGCACAATTCAAAGTGCACTGATGATGTCTCCTCGAATGGCGATGAAACATTTGCAACCCAATTGCCAAGCTGGGAGCTCAAACCAACAACCTAACTACCAACCTGAGCTACTAATATTCAAATACATTTTACATTATGTAAAAAAAAAAAAGAAAAGAAAGCTTGGGGATGATCCAGGGCTGTATTTCTTTGTGGAAGCACAATGCACAGCTCAATATGAAACAACTTGCTTTTTCCATAAAACGGTCCTAAATCAATGTTATAACCATACTTTAAATCTAGCCCCCCCCCCAAAAAATGAGATGTGAATGGTCAGCATCTAGGAAAAGAAGCAAAATGGGCCAACTCGCCCCAGACAACTCGCTATGGGACAACTTGGCCCACAGTATTGGCCTCAGTGGGTTTTCCCATGGCAAGTTGGTCATAGTGAGGTGACTGTGGTGAGTTGGGCTTGACGAGTTGTCCTACACCGAAAAGAAGAGTCATCTTGTATTGCTGAAGCATAGTGAATGAGCTGCTAGAACCAAGGCCACAGGAATTTGCTCTTCTATAACCCCATAATTATCCTATTATCCTTTGATAGTGACTCTTCTGCAAATGGTTTTCATATTATATTTTACTTTTATATCACTCAATCAAATCTTTATTATGGTCATAGACCATAATATTGCTTTCATATGCATGTAGTACAGCTGGGGTAAACTGTATGGTGGTGCCTTCCAAGTGTTTGGGACTACAAATCCCACAATGCTTAAGCCGCCTGAGGGACAATAAGAATGGAAATCTGCCTGAGCTATGCTAGTGGAAGAGAAAATAGATACAAACAGTAAACCAATATTTTATTTCCTGAACAGTAATTACAACTGGGACAAATATCACTACTCTAGTCCCTCACACCTAAAATATCAGTTTTCCTTGGAAAGCAATCCTGGACTGTAATTTAACACGTGGATTTGTATTTTATTCAAAATTTGGTTTTTTTCTGTATATTGAGTGTATATTTTAACTTCATAGGATATAAAAATAAGATATTCTCATACTGATTGAATTTACTATATCTTCTTATTTCTGTTGGTGATTTATACTGTGTTGACCAAGGTTTCTAATCTTTATTTTTAGTTCAGTGCTTAATAATGATTCTTAGTCTTTTAAAGTGATAGAATATAATATATAACTGATTAATGCTATATTTGTTAGGCATGAAAATCGAGGTCCACATTTAACGGTCCAATTAAACTGATTTGTTGCTAAAAAGCCCATGTAGAGGAATCTTCTTAACTAATGGCTATCACCTGCTTGAAGTTTGATAAGGGTCAATGAAATTCAAAGTGGTTGGATTTAGTCCAGTTGTGGCTATGTAGGGATTCTAGGCTGATCCCTCTTTTAAGTCCACCCCCAGGTTCTGCCACTTCTACAATATTGGAAAACTGCCAGCTCCCTGGCTTTTCAATCCTTTGCTTAGTTATTTGTGTTTATATTATTTTAACTTTTCTTTTACCTGTGTTCAGATCCTTTCTCTAAAATGTCCAATTAAAAAATGTCTCTGCAGTCCCATCTCAGAGCACTTTTAGATACTTTTAGATACTTCTATTACAATCCAGTACTTATGTAAACTGACCAGCATTCCATTTTACTCTCAATTAAAGATCATCAAAACTGGCCTCAGGGTTCAAAGAGCTCTACTATATCAAACTGCGAAATACAGAATTTTGCAATTTGAAAATTGGGGCAGTTACACTGATATGAAATCCATTTGGCTATTTAGTTGGGATGATTTCATGCAATTCAGGGATTAATGTGGACATGCCGGTAGATGGCTTATAATTGGATTATAAACATCCTGAGTGCTGTGTTTAAACGTGATGTCACATTCAATGAAGGGCCCACATAAATCTGGAATTGAACCTGATTGAATTTTGGTAAGCAGAAATAAGAGTTAAGCACTCTTTCCTCTTGCTGCTACTCCCCTGTTCTAAATCTCTTTTTCTAAAATAGCTTTTCAAAAACATTCAGTGGTCTGTAACATATAGTTAGCCCTGTAGATTGGGGCAATTAGATGCAAATGGAAGAGAATGGAGTGCTGCTACTGAATTTTCCTGAAGTGTCTGGATCTGACCCCTGTCATAGACCAGGGGATCATTTGTCTGACCCAGTGATATGTGAGTAAAAGTGGATTTTGATTAGATTGGTGGCCAGACTAACTACCATTTAGCTTTTCAAGCTTTTCCATTGCTGAATTTGTACCTGTAGGTTTGTCTCTCAATCTCCTCCCAATCCTCTGTCCTGCATTCTCTTTACTTGCTAATTTTATAAAAGCATGCAGCAAGTGAGAGCGTTATGGAGAATTCTAACAGGACAGAAGAACAGAGAGAAGCTTTGTTTCATTGTAAGTTGTCAAATTCAAATCCCAGTTCCCAGGTGCCTTTTTCTAACAAGTACCCATTGAATGATATACCTATGGCCCCTTTTGGGTGAAAGCTAAGAAACAGAGAAAGTGCTGTTCCTTCACTCACAACATTAAAGAGTCTAAGAGATATAGTTATTTATTTACCGTATGGCACATACACACATGCACAGGAGGTAAAATGGAATGTTGATGCTGCTGATTGCAATACCTTTCTCATTGTGGAGCCAAAAGGTCATCCATTCAACTTAGCTTCTCGTTCTTACTCCTCATAGTCTTCTTAACGCTATCAGGAAAAGACACAGGACTGCCTCATTTGCATAGAGAATGATTTTTTATTTGTTTGCATCCTATCTTTATTATTTTTTACAAATAACTCAAGGCAGCAACATATCCAACACACCTTCCCCCTCCTATTGTTCCTCACAACAGCAACTCGATGAGGTGAATTGGGCTGAGAGAGAGTGAGTGACTGGCCCAAGATCACCCCGCTGCCTTTCTTGGCTAATCTGCCTCTGGGTTTCCATGCTTAATCCCTTAACTAAATCCACATGTAAGAATTTGATCTGCAATCTGTGGTTTCTTGTTTCATTTTTGCACCACTCATCTGCTGCTTTACATATACTTTGCATACAGCTGACAGTAACTAACTGAGGGCCTTTCTTCACTTGCGCTTCCTCAAGGCACAAACATGCCTGGCAGTAATTTTTTTCTGGCAAGTTCCCATGATATGGCCTTCATATTTTCCCAAAGCCCATGAGTGAAGCATTTTTAAAGACATCATTAGCTGTGTTGATGTTAAAGTACTATATTTCCTTTCATCCCAGCACTGTCCAAGGGCAGCTTCAAGGTGTGCAAAATCTGTGAGGCCTTATTAACAATTACCTTGGATGGAAGACAGAGAGCCAGTTTGATATAGTGGTTATATGCTGGATTAGAAAATGGGAGACCATAAATTCTACTCCTCCCTTAAGCTTGAGTGGATACTCTGGGCCAGTTACTCTTTCTCAGTCCACAGGCTTGTTGTTGTGGGGAACTAGGAGCATTAAGTATGTACTGTATGCTGCCTCAAGTTGATCAAAAATAATGAGTGTCAGTGACTGGAAACTGAGGCAATATAGGCCGAATAGGGATTCGCAGCGAGGACAAGCAATTTCATACTGATTAATTCTCTGCCAGGTCAAGGTTGGGTGGAGACTGGTTCAACTCAGTGATGAAGATAGATCCTCGTAATCTCTGGATCTGAATTTCAGTGATGCGCTCCAACTAAAAATTGGTCAGTTTATTTTTTAGTTTGTCCATGGTAGAAATGCCCATTTTTAATGTCACACCATACAGGCATAAGGAGATCAGAATGTGTCCTGATGGCATGATGCTGCTTTTGTTAGACTAGTTTATTTGAGTCCTTCTGTGGACACCATTAAGCATATAGATAGAAAGTACCTTTCCCAATTATCACGACCTGTTTCTTGATTCTTCTTACCACAAAGCAATGCAGTTTGGCTGCCTCAAACAATAGATTTAGAGCAGTGTGGGAAATATGTTGGTTGCCAAGGCAAGTTGCATGTCTTCTTTGGGAGGAACAGCCTAGATAAAGAGATCTCACACCTGTTGGCAGTCCAGTTGTTTGGGGAGATCTTTATTTATTTATTTATTTTAAAAAACCTGAGATATACATGTTTGGGCCTCACCCTAGAATTTTAGTTTGTTTTCGAAGTGGCAGAAAATATAGTTTTATCCATCATGGTCAGATAGTGCACTGCAAAAAAAAAAAAGGTTATTTTTTCCCCCCCAAGACTTGGAAGCTGCAGATTGATTATCCCCAGATAAAGTTATTTAACTAAGGTTTTAAAATTGGGAGAGGGGGAGCTAAAATGCAGCTTTTAGAATAATAGCTGGATATACCTGTTAATCACAGGATTTTCTAGGGCTGATATACAGGTAGTCCTCGACTTACAACAGTTCATTTAGTGACCATTCAAAGTTACAACGGCACTGAAAAAAGTGACTTATGACCATTTTTCATAGTTACAACCTTTGCTGCATCCCCATGATCGTGTGATCAAAATTCAGATGCTTGGCAACTGGTTCATACTTATGACCGTTGCTGAGTCCCAATGTCATGTGATCACTTTTTGCAACCTTCTGACAAGCAAAGTCAATGGGAAAGGCCGATTCACTTAACAACCAGGTTACTAACTTATCAACTGCAGTGATTCACAAGTGTAACAAGAAATAGGAATAGCACTTAGATTTATATACCGCTTCACTGTGCTTTACAGTCCTCTCTAAGGGCTTACAGAGTCAGCCTATTGCCCCCAACAATCTGGGTCCTCATTTTACCGACCTCGGAAGGATGGAAGGCTGTGTCAACCTTGAGCCTGGTGGGATTCGAACTGCCAAATTGCAGGCAGCTAACAGTCAGCAGAAGTAACCTGCAGTACTGCATTCTAACCACTGCACCACATAGCTCAGAGTCATAAAACGGGGCAAAACTCACTTAACAAATTCTCACTTAACAACATAAATTTTGGCTTCAATTGTGGCTGTAAATCGAGGATTACCTGTATTCCCTAGGATAGCTTCACAGGTAATCCTCAATTTACAATTCAGCAACTGTTCAAAATTACATCAGACTCCCAAAGGACTTAGGACCTAGATTCAAAATTCTGAGATTCAAGCCCCACCCATAATCATGTGATCACATTTTGGATGCTTAGCAACCAGTCTGCATTTAGGGATATATTCAATTTCCCATAGTCATTTGGCCATGATTTATGAATTCCCCCCCCAAATACCCCCTGCCATTTATTTCCAGTTTCTGGGTGGGAAATGCTCCTTAAATGAACAATGGGTTTGCATAATAATTGTGACGTTCACTTTATGACAGTCACAGAAAAGGTTGTAAAATTGAGCATGGTCACATGGTAACCCATTTTATGACCATCACAATTTATGATTGAAATTGTGGGTTCAATTATGGTGATAGGTTGAGGACTTACCTGTATTTTAGAAAACATGCCATTCCTCTGATTGTAGCAAATGCTTGATCACTATATGACTATTTGGTATCATTTAAGAAGTATTTCCCATCCTTCGGAGGAGGAGAACAGGGAGACCATCTAGATCAGGGGTGTTAAACTCAAGGCCTGTGGGCTGGATCTGGCCCGTGGGGCACTCTGGAAACAGTGAAGGACCAGCCTGCAGTGCCTCTGCCGGCAAAAACGGAGCTCAGGAGGCCTGCGCACAGCCCTCCTGAGCTTTGTTTTCGCTGGCAGAAGGCTGCAAGAGGATCCACCCAGCCCCACCCAGGCCACAACAGGTGCCCCCGACACGAGTGATGTTGAGCTGGCCAACCCACCCTGGCCACACCCCCTCCAGCCCCCCAAGGTCAAACCCAACCCTGATGCAGCCCTCAATGAAATCGAGTTTGACACCCCTGATCTAGATGTAAATGAGGAGCAGAAAGTGATAGCTTAGCATAGCCCTCCCGATTTCCATATCTTCAAATGAACTGGCTCATGCAGTCTGGGAATACAAGAAACTACAGCTTCAACACATCTGAAGATACCAGTTTGGGAAAGGATGATATACAGTAGGATGAAAATCCTGGAGAGGACATAGTTTGAGGGGCAAAAATGTTAATCACAGCTTTGATCTTTTTTCTTCTATACATCTAAAGAGATTTGTATGGAATACCTCAAGGGCGAATAGCATCCGTAAATGGATTAGTACTGGGACCAATAGAATGCGGCAATTAATGCTTAACTCCCCAGCCATTTTCAGAACTAAAATTTCCCCTCCAAGGTATGATTTGACTCGAAGACACTTTTAAAAATGGGAAGAGATGTGTTTCATTGATCTCCCATGTCTTAAATAATTTGAGTCCTAGAAATATCTCTGTTTTATTGTCATCATGTTGGCATAAAATAAGTGGTGAGGATATGCAACTTTCTGTGTTGATGTAGAACTCATTCATCAAGCAAAGCAGAATGACCTTGAGTTCTCAGCTAGGAAAAGAACAATGACGTTAAGCCAATTTAAATATTTGCAATTGCTTTAAATGGATAATTATCTAATCTTCCAAGTACAGATGAAACAATATATTGGCCAGCAAAGCGTAATAGATTCCTGCTATTCGGCTTTAAACTGGTTGTCTAAACTGCTATTCTCCATTATTCTGAGCCAGCAGAATCAATACTGTCTGAACACCTTGGCAAAATCGAAGGAGGAAGGATCTCGGCGGAGAACCTGTGCAGCCTCCTCTCCTTCTATGAATTCTCCAGGGTCTTACAGACAATACAGACATTAATGTAATGTTAATATGGGTAGTCTTCAACTTACAACCACAATTGATCCCAAAATTTCTGTTGTTAAGTGAGACATTTGTTAAGTGAGTTTTGCACCATTTTACGACTTTTCTTGCTGCAGTTGATAAGTTAATAACCCGGCTGTTAAGTGAATCTGGCTTCCCTGTTGACTTTGCTTGTCAGAAGGTCATAAAAGATGATCACATGATTCAGGTACACAGTCATAAATATGAACCAGTTGCCAAGCCTCTGAATTTTGATCACATGATCATAAATAAAATAAATAAATAACTTTATTGTCATTGCACGTATATACACAGTATACCCATACAACGAAATTCACTTAACACCCAAAGACCAGGTCCAACACACATAATAATCCCCAAACACATCCACATCATGGATGTGTTTGGAGCAAAGGTCGGAACTGTGAAAAATGGTCATAACTCACATTTTTCAGTGCCGTTGTAGCTTTGAACCGTCACTGAACTACCTGTATTCACGTGGATATGGATTCTGCAGGGAGAGGAATGCCCATATTTCTTCCCTGTAGAATTATTTTACATTTCTAAGTTCAAAGCATAAAGCATTATACAATTGAATGTGTGTGTGTGTGGACGCGCACACACATGTGTTTTCAGACAATATAAGTAGTCAGGTGGAATGAAGGAATGGGATGGGAGGAAAAATGTGCTATGCAAAAGCTCTGAAAAAGGCTCATTCAATGTGTTGCGTGCTATCCTAACCCTAGTATGGATTCTGGTTGGCTACATAATCAGCAATGGCACAGATGGGGATGGAGCATTCTGGCCTTCTGATACTCAGGTGCTCCCCCTCCCCCTCCCCCACCAAAATCATGGAATTCTTTCCACTTTTCAATATGGCAATAGAGGTAAGAAATTGTCTCCTAAGTTCCTGCTTCCTTAATCTTCCAGGATGAATCATTGCTATTTTAAGCAGGATGGCAGACGGCAAAAAAGATTTATGCAGTAATAGTAGTGGGGAATTGTTTCAGACTCCGAGGTCTCTGAACAATAATCCATAATTCAGAAATTAATACAGGAAAGCAATGACAGTGGGATTTGAAATAAGAGTTAGTGGCTAAGGCAAGAGGGGACTCCATAGGCTTGTCATTTCTGGATGCCGTGCTTCCACACACATGCAATTATAACTTTAGCCGTTACAGGAGAAGCAGACTTAAACCATTATCTTTATTGTTTTTTTTTTCCCCTGTGGTGGAAGTGTGTGTGCACACACGCACATGTGCGCACTTGCATAGATGTGGTGGAGGGAGAGGGAAGCGAGAAGGAAGCTTCTTTAAAGATATAGAGTTTAAATTGAGCTTTAAAAGTGTAACTGAGCAAGATTTAATGATGACAATTAGCCTGGACAAACAGTTAATCATCCTGCAGGCATAATTTATATATTCTCCGTGCAACAGGGAGATTGTCAGCACATCGCCCTACAAATTAGGGCAATAAAAGAATCTCATAACCTCCAACAGCTTAGCTGTCTGACAAAGAGAGAGAGAGAGAGATATCATTTCCCCACGTCCTCTCTTCCTTTCCTGGCCACAATGAAAGCAGTTGGGGTTGCCGGGCACAAGTATTACATTTGATTTCCCTGGCTGCTTCATATTTAACTTCATCAGTGCTTTCTATTTACCCTTCCCAGGCATGATCTTCTTCATCACACTCTGGAGTTAGAACAAAGCCAAACCTAATCACGCTGCAACAAGTTGGATATTTGAAGAGGCTTACCAGATCAGTCCAGACAGGAACTGCTCTTCTTGCATCATTAACCAATTCGGCAGGGAACATTTTTGCTGAACATTAGATGCCTTCTTCTGACACTTATTCCCACCATTGTTTTGCCTGAACTTGCCACCACTGTTAGACAGAACAGGCATAATAGATTGCCATTGACTACTTCCTAGGGTTGAGGCTAACTGGCCCAAGGTCATCTAGCTGGATTTGTTCCTTAGGTGAGGGACTACTAGTCCTCACAGTCTCCTCGTTTCTAGTCTGGTGCTGAACCAGTACCCCAAATTAGCTCTCACACAACCTTTTCCTCCTTTTTTAAAAAAAATATTGCTAAAGAAGTCTTATTGTGAATCTTATTTTGGTTGAATTAGCTATCTAACACTCAGCTAGATCTTTGTTTTTCCTAAAAGGTTACATTATAAGATGACCCAGAAGTACATTATTTTATTCTGTTGCCAACATCAGCAGGAAGATGCTGTGTGTTAAGACAGGTAAAGGAGGGGCAGGTTTGCAGATGGATGGGTGGAAGGAACAAGAGAGTTGTGGAGATGAGAAAATCTTGGTGGGTCACAAAGGTCAGAAACACAAAAACCTGCTTTGTGGTTCCCCAGTGGGAACACGGGAAACATTCAAATTGCAGCAAGTAATGATTGGCTTACTTCTAGCTCATGTCAGAGCTTAGACTTTTCCTGAAGCACTGCACAAATTTCGGTGAAAAACTTCAGTTTTCTGAACTGATGAGCTACTTTGGGAAGTAACTAATTCTTTCCATCAATAATGAATGTATTGTGGCAAACTACAGTTAGTGGAAACTGGGAAGAGGAGTCGAGAGCATCAGACCCACAGGGATATTCACAGTTGCTTTGACTCTTTACCTATATATTGACACTAAGATTTGCAGTGTAGAGGGAGGGTGGAGAATTGGCGCTTATTAGCATCCTAAGAATGATTGCTGTATGTACAGACACACTAATAGCGTATAAAAGAGCATTCCCAAGTGGTCCTTGAAAAAGCAAAATATGTCCCGTGATTTACCAAAGACAGTAAAAAGAAAATAAGGCCACTGTGTAGCAAAAGGATAAAGGGAAGTGAATATGCATGTTAAATAATGTTGCAATGCAAACCAAGTATCTGAAGGTTTTATTATTGTAGATTTCAGTCAGGAATTAATTTTTATCTGTTCCACTTGATTCTGTCAATCTCTTTGTATTACAGTGCTATTTTTTTTCCAGATTCTTTTAAAATGAATTTGTCTGCCTTATCGACATTGGATTAGATTCAGATTAAAATGTGTAGTTCTCAGAGAAAGCAGAGGGACTTAAGTAATCATTCCCTTGCTGTAATAGATAACTGCAAGAAGCTACTTTCCCTACTTGCACCTACCTAAGTCACAACAGCACTTTTTCTGTTGTGTCCTCATTGCTTTCATCTCATTCCCAGCCCATGAATGGGACATGCTTAAGTTATTCTTAGTTGCACCGATATTGAAATAGCCTTTTACCCCTCATTTTGACTCTGTCCAAAGGCAGCCTTGAGGTATATAAAATATGTATAATCTGTCAGGCTTTATCATCCATTATCTTGGAATGAAATCAAGTGACTGTGGTGATTTAAAACAGAAGTAATAAATGCAGGATGGGGATCAGCCGTGGGACACTGCCACACACTATGATGTTGTATAGTTTTTTGTGAACTCAAGGATGGGCAAAGATTATTTGAATTTATTAGTAAAGAAAGGGCCTTACTGAGTGTTATTCATCAAAATGTTCCACCATCAATATTTACCTTGACTATTTGAAGTTATATTCATGTTATATCTAATATGTTATATTCATGTTATATCATCATGTTATATTTAAACCATTCCTACTTTTAAGCAATATACAAATAAATGACATCTCTTCAGAATGACAAACATGCAGAATTGTCTTATTCTTGTTACATTGGCCTGTCCTACTCGGTCAAGCAGAGAAGATATGTTATGGACTCTGTCAGTTAAATAAGCTTGAGTGGTGGAGTCCAGGAAGAGGGCCTTCTCTACTGTTACCCCACCCTTTACGAAATCCTCCTCCCAGAGGTGAGGTGGGCTCCTTATTCTCCTGACCTTTCAAAAGAGTTTGAAGACTTGGCTCTGCTCACTTCCATGGGGATTGCAGAAAGGCACAAAAGTTTGAAGTTAAAAGGCCCTACTGTCTTTAAGGTTTTAATTTATTCTACTCTTGTTTTACCTAGCACATTTATTGAGATACACTATGGTTTTTGTGTTTTTAATCACACAATGCCCAGAAAGAGATGGGAAGTCTCTCAATTTGATCAATTAATTAATTAATCTTTTTGGCATAAAGCAGATTTGGCTACACTCTAAACTCTTGCAGAGGAATAGATGTAGAACCTACAGCTCTCCACATGTTTTGAACTACAATTCCTTGCATCCCTTGCCATTGTCTATGCTGATAGGGACTTCAGGGAATGGAAACTCAGCAGTATCCAGAGGGCTACTTGATTTCCATCCTTGTCCAGCAGAGCAATTAATGCAGCCCTAACAATAGCAGAGTGCCAGGAAAATGAACATACTTAGATGGCTCATACAAATAATTGCAAATCTTCAGATTTTCAAGTGCACATTTTTATTTGCGAACCCTAATATGGATTCCCCCCCCCTTAATGTTGATCATGTCTTTAAAGGCTGGAAGCAGAATCAGATAGGTTTAAATGGTTTTCAAGCTCCTGGTTTGTTTGTTTTTTAAAAAAATCACAGTTGTTATTTTGAGATTAAAAATGCTGCGAAAGGTGGAAGGAAAGAGAAGAGGGCAAACAGCAGAAAAGTGGATGGACTCGGAGTGGCAATGAATGTGACATTGGGTGAATTGAAAGAAGAGATTAAGGATAGATCTTTGGGGAGAAAATCTATCTATACCTGTGTTTTTCAAATTTGGCTACTTTCAGATGTGTGGACAGCAACTCCTTGAATTTCCAAATCAGCCTTGTTAGCTGGGAAATTCTAGGAGTTGATGTCTGCACTTTTGAAAGTTACCAAGGCTAATTTAAACACTCATTTATATGGTCACTAGGAATTAAAATTACTTTTCTTTTTATGACCCTTTTAATCCCTTTATTCAGAGCGGAGTTGGGATGATTAAATGGAGTTGAACATTTACTGGCCAGATGCCCTTCCTGATGCCTACATGGAGTTCGCAGCAGATATGTTCTTTTTGTGCCCTGATAGAGAAACATCTGTCACTGCCTAGGATTGAACTCTCAGCTTTCCAAGTAGGAGGTAAGGGTCTTCACCTTTAGGCCACTGCCCGCTCAGGAGTTAAAAATGATTTGACAGCACATAATCAATCAAATAATAAGCCACTGTAAACTTATGTGTTACATTAATTCTGTAATTCTCAGTTGTGCAAACCTTTGATCCCAAATATGACCTGGACAGGAAGTCCATCACAAAGCTAACACTACAGAGGTAATACAATGGAGCCATTATGTTCAAGGAAACAGTAGACGAAGTTTACAGATTACTTTGAGGCAGATAAAATGCAAGATTAGCTACATCCTTCCAGATTGCACTTTATATGACTTTCGGTGCAAAATGAGTACACCTTCTTAGGCTAACTATAATTGTCTTACACTGAGATGTTTTAAAAGCAAGTACAAATGAAGACTCCAGTTACCTAAAGATTTATAGCACATAAAATGCTATTTTTTTCCCTCCACACTATATTTGCATAAAATGCTTATTTTACTAGAGTTTCACCAGACCTGAAAATGCAATATGATTCTAATAACATTTCTCTTGAGATAGACAGTAGAGCTGGGGGAGGCGGAACCCACCCCTCAACAATGACAGGAAAAGTGTTCATTCAGCTGTGCGTCTTTATTAACAAACATGCCAAAATGCATTTCTAATATTGCACAATTTAAATGGAGCTGGTAGGTGGGGGGAAAATAGCTCACACAGGGTGGCCATCATCCAATCCATCTTTCTATTTTCTAGTGTCAATCCATTGTTTTCAACTTGTAATAAAATATTTGGCTGAAACATGGACAAAGTGTACCGACCCCCTTTAGAATTCCTATTTACTATAGCTGCTTTACTAAGAATGTTGCTGGGTGTAGATTTTTAAAAGAGCAAATACTTGGCCACCAAATGAATCTGAATGAGGAGCATTTTAAAGAATAGTGGTACAGCAGAAATTTGTCCACAGCCTAAGCGCAGTACATCATCTCAGGCAGCTCCTTATCAATTTTACTGTAACATTCTTATTTAGTTAAGGTAAGACTTGCTGTTTGAATATTTTGGTGAGACAGCACTTTCTTTCAAATAGAAGCTGGATTATACTTGCTTTTAAAGGAACATTCTGTTTCTGCCATCACTGTTTTTAGAAACAACTTTGTAAAGTTTACATCAGGGGATATCTAAACTGATATTTAGTTTAGCATTTACCATTGTGTCTCTAAGTGGAATTGCTTCAGAATCCCACGATTGCAAATATTGGATTTCTTTATTGGTTTGTACTAAAACAAAAAAATAATCTGGAGAAAAAACCTTTAAATTCTATAGCCTAAGAATTTAAAGGAGATTGAGATAGGTTGGGAAAAAGACAGGTACATTAAAAAGTGTTTTGACTCTCTTTTGTTCTTGGAGGGGGAGATAACTGATATTGGAATATTTGCATGTTGCAGTTAAACTATGGATTGATCTTGGAACACAAATGGGAAACCATCATTTGCCTTTCAATATTGCTATAACCTGATCTATAATCCCTGTACCTGTTAAAAGTCCAAATCACTACATCTATGAAACACTTTTCCAGCATAGTCCTATAAAGAAGAATGGAATTAACAGAGATTTGTTCCTGGAATATACAGCAACTGTGCAAACACATTTCCTGCCACTAGAAAATACCAAATGGTATAGAATCAAGGAATGGTCCTACATTACAATCCTGAAAGTTCAAAAGCAGTAGCAATAGCACTTAGACTTATATACCACTTCGTAGTGCTTTACAGCACTAAGTGATTTACAGAGTCAGCAGATTGCCACCAACAATCTGGGTCCTCATTTCACCGACTTCAGAAGGATAAACTTTGAAATGTTATTTCTGTTTTCCGTTTAGGTTTTCTTACTGTTTTTTTTATTGTTTTTATTGTTTTTAACCTGTAAAAATGAAGTGTTTTAATACTGTGTGTGACCAACCATACGCTAAATAAAATAAATAAGAAGGATAGAAGGCTGAGTCAACTTTGATAAACAGGATCAAACTCCTGTCAGTGAGCAGCATTAGCCTGCAAAACTGCATTTTAACCACTATGCCACCACGGTTCCTCAAAGCAACTCAATCCAGCTCAAAGCAAATTGAATCTGAATTCTCGAATCAGGTTTTCTACTGACCAACAGTGTTCTTTTTTGTCTGGATCTAACCTTACCTAATTCATCCTCATGTGACCCATCACCAAGCTTAGGAAACATTTAACATTAAGCCAATGGCTATTCTGGAAAATAGCTGCATGGCCTATGAATCTGATATTCCAAACACCATTTAACATCTGATGATATAAAACAAAGCAGTTTTCTCATTTAGGGTACCATTAATTAAAAATAAGAGAATCATTTTTTTGTAGTGGTTAAGGCAAGAGGCTGGAAACCAGGAGACTGTGAGTTCTACTTCCACTTTGGGCACAAAGCCAGCAGAATTACCTTGAGCCAGTCACTTTCTCTCAGCTCTAAAAAGAAGGCAATGGCAAACCACTTCTGAAAACAACTTGTCAAGAAAACTGCAACGACTTGTCCAGTCATTCTCTGAGAATCTGGCATGATTGAATAGAAGTGAAAAAAAAAATAGGCAAAACCTGCTTAAACAAGGAGATGTAAGGCAACTATGTTAACTGATTTAAAATGGTATATTGTGCATATATTTGAGGCACATTTTATTATATATATATATGCTGACGATGCTGATAAAGTCAGACATGATGTCACCAACATTCTATGTACTAGTAAACCACCTAAAAGCAACTTATCAAAAGAAGAACAAAAAGCACTGCAAGTTTTAAAAAATGATAATAGCATAATGATATTACCAGCAGATAAAGGCAATGCAACAGTAGTAATGAACACAGTGGACTATGAAAAGAAACTGTCTGACTTACTTCAAGACACCACATATAAACCCATAAACACAGACCCAACAACATATCTAGAAAAAACCACGAAGATAAAGATAAAATCAAGTACTATAAGTAAAGAAATCCAACAAAAAATTATCCCCAGAGAAAAATCATCAAAATGCCCAAAACTGTATGGCCTCCCAAAAATACACAAAGATGGAATACCTCTCAGACCCATAGTAAGTTCCATAGGCTCACCTTTACAAAATCTAGCCAGATATTTAGCAAAACATCTTCAACCTTACGCAGAATCTGCTGCTTCATATGTACAGAACTCATACCATTTCATACAAATAATAAAAAAGCAACACATAAAAGAAAGTGACCTTCTTGTAAGCTTTGATGTTGTATCACTATTCACACAAATACCTGTCAAAGAAGCCTTGTCATCAATTAAAAACAAATATCAACTACCAAAACATATCACAAACTTAACAGAACATTGTTTATCCAACACATATTTCATACACAGAGGACAGAGATATAAACAAGTAGAAGGTGCACCAATGGGATCACCATTATCACCAGTCATCGCTAATCTTTTCATGGAAGAATTCGAATCCAATGCCTTAGAAAAAACTGTTAACAAACCAAAATTATGGCTCAGATACGTTGATGACACCTTTGTGATCTGGCCACATGGAAGAGATAAATTGGAAAACTTCTTAGTACATTTGAACAGCCTCCATCCCAAAATAAAGTTCACCATGGAGATAGAATCAGAAAACCAGTTACCTTTCCTCGATGTATTAATTTATAAAAAATCTGATGGCACCTTAGGACATACCATCTATCAAAAGAAGACACATACGAACCGCTATCTCAACGCCAAATCACACCACCATCCAGCACAAATAAACTCTGTTGCCAAAACATTAACCACAAGAACTAAACGTCTGGCTGATGAAGCACATTTACAAACTGAATTATATACACTAACTAATGTACTGACATCAAATGGGTTCTGTAGAAATAAAGTCATCAATATGATCAAACATACAACACCAAGACAGAATAAAAAACAACAAGAGGAACAAAACAATGGGAAAGCCATCTTGCCCTATATAAGGGGAACAACAGATAAAATTAGCAAAGTACTACAAAAACACAACATCAAAACCATATTTTGCACAGATAGAAAGATATCGTCCATTCTGAGAAACCCCAAAGACAAAATAGAATTAGAAGATCAAGGCATATATGAAATCCCATGTGCTTCCTGCCCATCAACATACATTGGACAGACCAACAGAAGAATGAGTGTGCGCATCGAGGAACACAAAAACTCAATACAAAAGCAAGAACACACATCATCATTAGTTCAACATATAAATACAACAGGACACAACATTAATTTTAATAAAACAAAAACAGTTGCAAAAATAGAACATCTCAATGGCAGGATAATCAGAGAAGCAATAGAAATGGAAAAAAGACCATATTGCATGAATAAACGGGATGACACTTCACGTCTGCCTACTATTTGGAAACCTGCTCTCATAGATAGACGAATCTTGACACCATATGTGGAACATGGACCAAACATTGCACAAAGAAATCCCAACCAAATCATATTCAAACCAGCCACAAAGATAAAGCCCTGCCACCTAGTGGAGAAAAACCGACCATACACCCGAAGCCAAGCCAATAAACACATACTGGGACTCCCAACCAATCAGAATGAAAAGGTGGAGCCATCCCAGAATACCAGCACCAGATTTGAAATTCCAACGTCAGTTAGTGCAAAATGACTACTGGCATAAGCCTGATGATGGCAGATGGGATTCTGCCGAAACGTCGCTTCTACCCTTTTAGGGATATATCCACAATTACACGGGAAGAAACCCGAAATATTAACTATACACACATACATACCCGTGAAAACTTACATAAACATATATATATATATATATATATATACATATATATATATATACATATACATATATATATATATATATATATATATATATATATATATATATACATATATATATATATATATATATATATATATATATATATATATATAGTAATTTTTCTGATGAGAAATAGAAAAATATGATAGATCAACATCATATTGTTTGTTTTTGAAAGTGTGCCAAGATTATTTTTGAAACTGCTAAACTGAGAGTTGTGCCCAATCAGCAAACCTTTATGAGAAAGTTTTCTCTTCCACTAAACCCCAGCAGATGTGGAGCAGGAAAGCAGCTATCCCATTAAAAGTGCATTCGCCTTTTGGATTGGAAGAGACAGGGGAAATAGGGAATGGGAAGAAGTAACATGCAAAGATTAATGACAAAGGGGGTGTCAGGTGGTATCAGGGTAGCTGGAGGAGAGGGGGAGATAATCACATTTTACACCTGCTAACATTCCAAGATCCCCTTTAAGGCATGAGTACTAATGAGCCAACAAATTATTGAGATGGGAGGCAAAAAGCTATCCCTCTGGTTCTCTATACTCAGAGAGCCAATCAGGGACTGCCGAAGTGGAAAATTATGTGGGTTTCTTCCTTTCTTGTTTTTAAGGATATTGTTCCAAATGAGGTCTGTGTCTAGTTCACGCAAGCTACGCAAACCCTGTATAACCCGAGATTTTCATGAGGGAAGTCACAGGCTGTATTTGAGCAGTGGGATATTCTGTCAATCATCTTGCACATTAATAGCTAAACATCACTGCACTTCCACATTAGCTATACATACGGCTAAGTAGCTGGTCCAGGGAGAATGAAGCATATGCCTTAAAAGAAACTTAATAACCTAGGGTGTGGGGGGTGGCAAATGGGACTGAGAATGATGACAGATTCCCCGTGCCTTAAAAACCATGGAATAGATAAGCAATTAACTAAAATGACCACTTTGCACTGCTAACCGAGGATGCAATTATAGCTCTTAAAATCTGCTGCTCCGTCACAAATTACAGTGACCCACAACCTAGCTGTTTAAATAAATACAATTGTGGGATGTGAGTGTATAATGGTTAAAATCATTTTTGTTGATATTTGAAGGCAAATACGACCGCCTTGTTGTAAGTGCTGTGGATAGGCCTCCTGAGCCATTCATATTTGCCATTTTGCCCAAATCTCCAGCTCACCATATAGCATGATAATCAGTTTAGAGGGTTGCAACATTTCCTAAGATATTCACCAATTCTAACTCCCCATGTTCCATCTTTTTACCTGTTTGTAATATTTGCACCACAGGAATGTTGGAATTATTCAGTTTCATTCCTCCAATTTTGTAAACCTAAACTGCATTGACTTTTTTGAAATAAAGTCAAGACAAATAATACATATTAAATTGGGTGTCCCTATTTTCCTAATGTACCCCCCTCATATCCATCTCTATATCCAATTTTGCTGACAGATTGTGATTTTGATACTCAGCTAAGATACCTTGCAAGTTACTGGAATCAAGGAAAGTGACATTTAACTTAAACAATTGGTTAGAGGCCAGAGTAAGCAAAGTTTATCATTAGCTAGTAAAAAACACAACAGAGGTAGTCAACTTATATGATCAGGGAGTAAAATTAAATAATTAATGGGATCTTATGGGATGGCTTTGCTTAGGGCACATGAAACTTGCTCAGGGGTGAAATTCAGCAGGTTCTGACAGGTTCTGGAAAACCGGTAGCGGAAATTTTGAGTAGTTCAGAGAACTGGCTGGCCCCAGAGTGGGGAGGGAATGGAGATGTTGCAATATACTTCCCCTGCCATGCCCACCAAGGCACGCCCACCAAGCCACACCATGTTCACTAAGCCACGCCCATAGAACTGTAGTAAAAAAAAATGGATTTCAACACTGCCCTTGCTCAGGAAACCTGTTGTCCCACTGTTCAGGAAACCCTATACCATTCCAGACAAATGTTTGTCCAATTTCTTCTTAAAAACTTTTAGTGTTGGAGCATTCACAACTTCTGGAAGCAAATTGTTCCACTGATTAATTGTTCTAACTGTCAGGAAATTTCTCCTTAGTTCTAGATTGCTTCTCTTCTTGATTAGTTTCCACCCATTGCTTCTTGTCTTGCCTTCAAGTGCTTTGGAGAATAGCTTGAGTTCCTTTTCTTTGTGGCAACCCGTGAGATATTGGAACACTGTTATCATGTCAATTCTCTTTTGTTTCCGGTACCAAATTGTATAAAAATCAGCCTGATTTCTGATGTGCATCTTGGGTGTGAAACTCAGAGACGTTTTCTGTTGCTTCTGTACAGTAATAAAAGAATTTTTCTATCCTTGAACCTATATGGAAATTGGCTTTTTTATACCAGGCTCTGATGCCAAGCCAATATTTACTTGCTTCTTTTCTAGCATTTTCATCTAGTGAGCAGCATTAAATACAACGAGATCTACATAGGCAGGAAAAGACAAAGTGATATCTTTGTTTGCCCATCTTACACATTGGCTGGTTCAGTGGTGGGCTGCCCCCAGTTTGGACCGGTTCTGTAGAACTGGTAGTAAAACCGTCAAGAGACTCCACCCACTGATCCCGACGTCATCAGGCGCACACGTCCCCATTGTGAACTAGTAGTAAATGTAAGTAGAATCCACCCCTGGGCTGGTTCCATTTAAAATAGTTCAATTTGGATGAATTGCTATTTTTTGTTTACACATATGAAAACAATAGTTATAAAAGTGTTAGCAAACTAGAATTTGGTGAATGCTTATGGATTATATGGTTCTAAATGGTATTGATTACTGAAAAGGTGATAACAAGAGATGGATCATTTCTTCATATCCATTTCAGAGTTGAAAGCCAAACCTACAGAACTGACACAAGGCTGAATGAAAGTGAATTATGTGAATTCTTCAATGGTATTGAGTTGGATATGTAACAGAATATCTGTAAATTAATGACTGTGACTGGAATAATATGATCAGCAATCATAATTACATGAATTTTACATTCATTAGAGTCAGCGTTTTTGTGCTCCCAACCATCTCAGACATTCAACAATTTGTCATATGATCATAAGAACAACAAACAAAAATGAAGTTTTTTTTTAAAGCAAATCTGCATAGTTAAAAGTACTTTATCAAGTATATATACTTATATATAAATGTAAATATAAGTTTTGTGGGTGGAAATATATGCTTTTGAGAGATGATTCTTATCTTATATAACCTTTCCTTCCTTCCTTCCTTCCTTCCTTCCTTCCTTCCTTCCTTCCTTCCTTCCCTCCCTCCCTCCCTCCCTCCCTCCGTGGTAGCTTCCCAACCAGCCCCCTCTAAAATCTTTTCAGTCACTGTTGTGCAATGAGAGAAACATTTTCCTTGCATTCAGTATGAGGGGATAAAACTGAGATGTAGAAATTAGTTTACAGCAAATAGAAAATGCATATTAATCTAGAACTATTTAATATCCCTTTTGTGTGAAAATGCTCTTTTCTTATCATACTACAACAGTTTCAAAATCCTCTATTTTCATCTGAGATGACCTGGTATGTCGTGGTAGAGTCAAAAGGCCATGCTTTAAATATCATGGAGAAGACTGATGTGTATGGTTGGTGAGTAAAATTTATCATTAACCAAACAACAGATAATCCCCACCCCAAACACACATGCATTATATCTAGGGTTTGAGAAAAGACAACAGAATATTTAGAAATAATTTATTGCATTCTCAGAGTTTGCAAATGCACAATAGACCAGGGATTAGCCATTCTCTAATTTACATTAGCAATTATGAGAACAGAATCAGAAGTTGCAATTTCATCCAAACCCAGTAGGGTTTCATCTAAATTTGTAAGTACTATATATCCATCTACTGCCTGCTGCCAAAGAGGTAGCAAAATGTCACCTTGCTAATGAGAAGCGTCCCTGGAAAATCACCAGACGACACAACATCGGAAAGAAAAACTGAAGAGCTCTAGATCACAACGAGAAATTTCCCTCCCCTTTCCCACTTTTCCTCCCCATCACCTCTGATTTGTAATTACCAAATTAACACATTCTAATGGGTGAAGTACTTGAGCAACAGACTATGATTAATACACGTGTCCAATTAGCTGGTGCTTCTTTCCCCTCTAATTTTAACCCACTTAAATACTGTGCCACAATCTGTAATGTCTCTGAGGTGAGGCTCCCACTCATCCAAGGCTCCCTCCTCCACGGAATCCTTAGTATTTATTAAGAGAGGTCCCTCTGCTCAGCTGCTCTGCAGGAAATATGTCTCTTGCCCTCCTACCTGTTGTGCAGAAGAAGTTTACAAAAAGCAAGATTATCTTCAGGGGAATGGAAGCAAAAGAGTTGAGGGAACATCCAGCTGAGGAGCATTTGGTGATAGTGAACTCTTTGTTTCAATTTTCATTTTGTTACTGATCAGATCATTCTCCAATGCTCTCAAAACACTTTCTAGTAAAATTGGTGTTCTTTTCAAGAAGGCAAACCCTTGACTTCTTCATAAAACCTTAAAAAGGAATTAGTTTTCTCGCCTGTCTTTAGAACTGTCCTATGTTTGTGGGGCCTTTTTCCCACCCCAAAATAGAGTCACAATGTACTTTGGATTAATAGTCATGGCTTCTCCTTACAGCTGAGGAAAAGTACTAGCCTTCTGAGGTGAAGGCCTCAGACACAACCCATCCCTCATTTTTCATGCTGCTCTTTCATCAGTCCCAGGAAGTTTAAGACCACTTCACAGGTTCATCAGGGAGGCCATACTTAACAATCTACTTAGGTAAAGGGTTTTGGAGTTGAAACATTTACATCCCAACGACTCTACCTATTCACCTAACAAGCCTATTTAGATTAGGTGAGAAATGAAACCTCCCTGGAGGACATATATGGGATACCCCTAACCTATTTGGCTCTACTTCGATAAGCAGTGAAACATTTTAAACCAACAAGAAAAGAAGTCCAGTTAACATAACTCAACTTCCAGACAACTCCACCTAGATGAATGAGTGTTGTTGACATACTAGCCCTCTGAGTCAGCAGACAACACCACTGGCATGAAATTAATCTTAAACTTAATACTTTATTTGGCCAAGTGTGATTAGACATACAAGGAATTTGTCTCCAGTGAAGAAGGTCTTCTTGTCAGCTGCTACCCTGCCTTTCTTGGCTTGGTTCCCAGCCACTGCCAATCCTCCGGGGAAATGGATAACAAAACAAACTGATTTTAGGCCTATGGAGTCTGTTGTTGGACCAGGTTGGAATAAGGGCCTTTCCACACATGTGCTTAGCCATGGCCCAACCAACTGTGGCAGCATCCTTTTTCTGTTTCCATCACGTTACCTTCATCTCATGACCAATCCGTACACAAATAAGATAGCCTTAAGTCATTCTTCGTCTAACAATGCATGCTTTCTCTTTTAAGATAAGAGTATTCATTGACAGCCCATTGAAAATGTAAATCTGTCACATTTTGCTAGCCACTACAATAGAACTCAAGTGACCATTAGTGAGTGGGATCAGAAGGATGCTTCCTGTTTTTTTTTCAGATTGATGCAGGTGCATCCTCTGCCTAGTCTCCAGTTAGCATCTCCTGTCATTCTCCCTAAAGAACTGACCCCACAGTGCTATGCTGGTGGTGTAGCAAATGTAAGGATAAACAAATTCTTCAGGGCAAGTAGTAGTGTGAATGTAGCACCAGTCTGCATCTCCATAAAGCAGTTCCAGCATTTCCTAGTGCCATTGTCTCACACAATAACTGTAGTATTTGAAGTGGGGAAAAAAAATTCTTGTTTAAGGAAATCTAGACAAGTACTTCTTGCTTGCCGCATGCACTCCAAAGCTCTTTTATGCCTTTGGTATGTGAAATGCTGCACAGCCTTGTTAAGCACAATACAGTCAAATCAGAGCCAATCCCACGCCATACTTTCTTAAAAATTAAAAATAAAATCAACCCAAGTCAGGAGAATCAGTTCCAATAGGGAAGCCAACCTTTGGGGATGTTAGGTGACCATCCAAAATATTAGGAATCTGGGAATCTTGGCTACCCACATATTATTTCTGAACGTGGTAGGCTCTGACTGCAGAATACTACAGAGCAAAATTCTTAAATGCGTCAGAATGTACAACACAACTTCATTCATTTTAATGCCATTGAGTTTTGTGAACTTCATGGACAGGTAATTTTGGCATTTTATGTTTATGATTTTCAAGTGCAATTACTTTGTTTTGCTTTGTTTAGAAAATAATGGTTCTGTAATTACTTTTTTAATTCAAGTGCTGCAATATTTTCTGAAGCATCAATGTGAGCCTCGTGGAAGAAGGTTGAAGTTAAGCATCCATCTATTTGCTTAAGTATCCAGAAAGGAGCTGCTTTGCATATTTGCTACTGATTCAAATGGTACATAATGGCTGTATATACACAAACCTTTTACCATTCTAAACTGATCTCAGGCAAATATGACAAGATGTCCAAAATCATGAATAAACTAGGTAGTTATACCTGATTAAAGATATATTGCAAGATTAAAATCTACAAGATTAAAATCTACAAGATTTTAATTGCAAGATTAAAATCTACAAGTTAATTTGATCTGATGTAATCTACTATATAATTTAGAAGTTTCCACAGGACACATTTAAAATGTCCTCTTTCAGTTTACATTAACTTTCCAGTATCGCCAGTATTCAGTCTAATAATTTGGGAGAAAGGTAAATAGCAAATTTATTCTGTGCCATAAAATCAGAAATATTTTCTTGACAAATTGTCCATTACTTTTTTTTTTTATCCATTGCTCCCACTCCTTTGTTTCCTTCATTTTTATAAAGGGCTTTATTCCATCAAAATAGATGATTCAGCCAATTTTGTTGTGTGTGTGTGTGTGCTTGGTGTACATTTATTAAGAATAAATAACGAATTTCACTAAGTTCACCTAGCTGACTTTCGCACAAAGGTCATTCACTAATCTGTTGTATTTGTGCATCTACCTCCAACTTTGCTGCATAGGAAAAATGAGTGGGTTTTCCCCATTTTTTCCTAAGGCTTGCAGCATTCTACTTTTCTAACAGTGCCAGTCGGTGTAACTATGCAGAATAGTTCAGAGCTTGTTTTGCAAATCAGGATCTGGTTTTATGGAATCCCACATATTAATACATTCACCCTTAAAAAGTGGTGTTTTAAAAAGATTTCAAATAAAACCTGATTCCTCCAGAGCTTCTACTATGACAAACATCAAAAAAATGTTATGAGTCCCTATGGCTGGATTAGAAGGAATCTTAAAAGATTAAATAGAATGCACAGGTCAATTATTGAAACAAGTAAATGACTTAAGGAATAATTACATATAATTTTCTCTTATTTATTTTGTATTAATCAGAAGTGTCCATTATCTAGTGTCCCCTGAGGTCTCTTTGAATTGGGTTGAAGGGTCATTCATCAATGTACTATAAGGAAATTTATTCTAGCATATTACTACTACCATTACCATTTCTGCATCTTTCTCCCAATCCTTCTGTTTTGGAGTGGTGAACGTTCAAAAGAAGAATCTCATAAATACTAGAGATTCGCAGATAATGTAGGTAAATCTAAACTGCCAGAATGAGATAAATGAGGAATGTGTCACAACTGAGTCAAAACTCAGGATTCTGATTTCAGTAAAGATCTGTAAGTCTGAAAATCAAGCATCTAGGCTTGGGATGCTTTAATTTTAAGTTTACACCTTTTAAAACCAATATTGTTGGTTTTCAGGGGGGTCTCCTTGAGAACCAAGTTGGTCCTGAAAGTCTCTTCATCCTAGTTTACCATTCCAGTAGGGTGAAACAGGGGGATATCCAATGTGAAAATAATACAGTCTGGAATGCAGAGGGGTGAGGGGAAACTCTGCAAGGTGAAATAATAAAAAGGAAAAACACTTGCTCGATACTTTCCTTTTGCTTGTTTTCTCCGCTTTGCTTTTACATTAGCAGCCAATCTGCATATCTCTTATACATTTGATGGTCGGGACTGACTCAGCACCTGCCTTGGCAGTTCTGCTCCTAATGTTGTTTTATTACATACCTGCATATAACAAGGATAATAAAAGTAATGTTTCAAAAAACACATTAGGCAGGATTTGGGAGCTTTCAGCAACCAGGTGGAGAAGCAAATCCACTAAAGGACATACAATATCATAATCTTCCAGCATTACTTAATATACGTCCAGGTTTATACTGATGTTTCACCACCCTCCGTATGTTTGGCAGAAGCCCATTTCTTTTAAGTGATTTTGATAAGCTGATTGATGCAGTCCCTCTTTTTCTCATATGTGTGTGTTTCTCAGAACCTATTTGCCTGGTGCCAAGGGCTTCTATCTAATAAAGGAGCTATAATGTACTTATTTTCCTCAACCACAACTTTCCTCCGCTTTCGCTGGCAATAAACTACTATAAAGAAATTTAATCTGCTGCTGAAATGTAGTGTATTATTAATGGAGAAGCAATGCCGCATCATACCATAATTAAACTTTAGCGCGCATACACTCTGCACACACACACACACACACACACACACACACACATTGTGTTCCATTGCATCTAGAATCTGACAGAAAGCTGCTGAAGCAGAGAAATTCAAAGACGTATTGCACTGAAGGTGTCCTAACATGCATTTGCATGCATGTAAGGAGGGCGGACTGGAGCCATCTTCAACATAAAATCAGAATTTGGTCAGTGGAAAACCAACAACAGAACATGTTGCTTTCTAGCACCCTTTTTCTTCCTTCCCAGAGAACATCTTTAAAGCAGACTTCCCCAACTTGCTGGTTAAGAATTCTGGGAATTAAAGCCCCAGCACATCTGAGAGGGGTCTATGACAATTCGCCGCATTCAGCTCGCCATGGCCAACTTACCATGGCCAACTCACTGCAGGACATCTCACCACAGGACAAGTAGCTGCGGGACAAGAGTTGCACTAATATCAAAGTTATGGTGGAATAGAATCAATAAAGAAAGGATGCAAAAGGAAGGACAAATGAAATGTGAATTAAAATAATTTTTATTTATTTTAAATAATTAAATAGAATTGTTAAATTGTCCTGCAATGAGTTGTCTTGAGGCAAGTTGGCCGTGGCAAGTTCACCCGCTGCAAGTTGGCTGTGACAAGTTGCCCCATTCCTATCTGAGGGACATCAGATTGAGCAAAGCTGAGCAGATGAAGACGCCAAGGTAACCAACTCTGCCAATAGCATCTTCTACCTAAAGGCATTATTTTTTCAGGGATGACTTTTTAAAAAAGTTTGTTTGTTTGTTTAAGCATAGTATACAAAATTAACTGCTACAACATCCTACCTGTCAATGACTACTTCAGCTTCAACCGCAATAATATACAAACACACAATAGATACAAACTTAAGGTAAACCGCTGCAAACTCGATTGTAGAAACAGAGTGGTCAATGCCTGGAATGCACTACCTGACTCTGGTTACTTCCCTAAACCCCCATAACTTTAACCTTAGGCTGTCTACCGTGGACCTCACCCTATTCCTAAGAGGTCTGTAAGGGGTGTGCATAAGCGCACATGTGCCTAGCGTCCATGGGTGGGTTCTACTTACCTTTACTACCGGTTTACTTCTGCCCTTACGTAGATCGTCAATTATGACGTCCGGGCGGGTGGGTGGAGCCTCCTGCCGCTTTTACTACCAGTTGTAAAGAATCAGACAGAACCTGGAGCAACCCACCACTGCTACCGTCCCTGTCCTAATGTCCCCATTTACTCATATCCTTATCCTGAGTTCATAATCATGTTTATACTTATATCTGTTATCTTACGCGTTTGACAAATAATAAAATTTTAAAAATGGTAGTGAGAGAGATAAAATCTCCCCTTCCTTATCATCTAAGCATCTCTCAGTCTTCTCTTCAGTGGTACTTTAATAAAATGAGGGCTGTATAGCAGTTCAATTAATTTCAAATCTAATCTTTTTTTTTTTAAATAAATGGCTGATTATATTATGATTGAATAGGTCTATTGGACTCTAGATGGGAGAATTCTGGCCAAGTCACAAGGCCTTAGTCAGATCTTGGCCTACTAAGAATTTACAGCAAGGGAAGAAGATGCCTTGATTAATGCCATCCATAACAGCAGACATTCAGGAATTCCGCTGATTATTGCTATATCGGTTTATATTATTGATATAAAGTTTAATATAAAACTATTATTATTGCTATCCCTAAACTTGCTAACAATGGGTTATCACTCTGAAAAATCTTTAGAAATAGGAAGATACCCTGTATGTAAAATGTCCAAGAATTTCAGAGTAACAAACCCAATTCACTAACAAAGGACGATTAAGTGTATATATTTATTCAGCAAATACATTATGAAGCTGAGAACAGACATTGGGTCCACCCTGGTTTTTTTTTTTATTATTTGTTTGTTTGTTTGCACCTTCTGACATTAGAGCTTCCCATCTCCACTGAAACTGGGAAGACTGATTTATTGTCAGTTCACAAAGTCAGGCTCTTATTCTGGATGAATATTCTGGTTGTTAAATAAAGCATATACAACAATATACTTCCCAAGCTTCATAAACAAATGGCTTTGTTGGCGAGGGATGATGTGCTTATTAGTTCAGCACATCCCACAAGCACCAGCCTAAAGATGACTTGTTTAGAATGAAGAAACGTGTCCTGCCATTGGAGTTTTGTATGCCGCAGAAATGGCTAAAACTAGCAGTTATGTCTTTGCAACATTGTGAAGCCTAAATTAAGTTTGCAATTCAGTTTTATATTCATATTTTACATTTTACATTAATTCATTCATTAATTCATTCAGTTTCTATAGCTCTCCATCTCAATCAATGACTCTGGGCAGCTTATAATTCAATAAATATACAATAAAACAATAAAACATTTTAAAACAATAAAAAACAGAAGACTAAATAAAAATATTCACCCAAAATAAATGCAAACTTAATGCAAATTAAATTCAGACATCTCTCTGACTGTGCAAAGAACAAGTAGAACAACTATGGCAAAAAAAAAGAGAGAAAAAGAGCAAAGATAGTACCAATATTAACAGGTGTCTTAGGTACAACTCCAAAACAATTGGAGCACCACCTGGATACTGCAATGACAAAATCCCTACCAGCAAAAGGCAGTTTTACTTGGAACAACTTACATCCTGCACTGATACAGTTAACACCATCAAACATCAACATCCACCTATCCGAGGTTTTTGGAAAGGATTCGATAGCTGGATAAAAATATAAAATCCCATCGAAACATCTGGCTGATTGTGCAGGCAACCATAATAATAATAATAACATCACAATCTATCCCAGGACCTTTAAGCACCGCTTTTTATTTTATTTTATGGAGAATGGTAGAAAGTGGAACTATTTACGATAGGAGTTTTAGTAAAATATGCAGCCATTAGCATCCAATCTCCAAGATTTAGCCAAGGAAATATCTGTGCAGAATATTCATACCCCGCTGTCACCCAGTGTTTGTGGACTTCACTATGCCGTGGGACATGTCAGATGTTGACATCAAATTGCAGGAGGCAGAGAAGGCTGTGAGTTGCTGATTTGAGATTAGCTGTATTAAGTGGTAAGATGGCTCAAGCCTTTAGGGATGTAATGCACAACGACAGCTAATCTAAGTGACTTTGTTTTTCTGCTGCCCAGCACAGGGTTTCAGGTCAGGAAGTGTAATACTGGGGAAAAGAAAGGGTTTATTTTCATCTTGACATGCAGGCTTCTCCTGTAATGGGAAAGTTGAAATTTGTGGATTTGCTGCTGTTTTGTTGATGGGATTCAAAGAGAAATGTGGCATTCTCGCTGAGCTAATATTTAAAGCCATTTCAAATCTGTTTAGTGCCACTCGTTTTTTTTGGGGGGGCGGGCGGGGAGTAACTCTGATTCATTTTCCTTGGTGCACAAGAAAATCAGGAATCCTCTTTTCTTTAGACTGATACACCTCATGGACAATGTAGATTTCCTTGGATTTGGAAGGGAAACTTCCCAGGAAGGGATGTGAATTTGGTGTGTGTGCATATGTGGAGGTTTGGTTTGTGTGCATATGCGCCTGGTTCCATTTTTTAAAGATTCCATAGCTAACCAATATTGACTGATCTTAAGGAAAGCTAAGCACAGTGAGATTGGATTTGATGTGCAGAAGGGAGATTACCAGGGAGATAATTTTATTGGGAAATTATAACAAAATCCTGGAAGAAGGCATTGTCAAAATACTCCTGAACAGTTGTAAAAAAAACAAACAAACCACATAGTGTATCCACGAAATCAAGCCTGACTTGAGGGAGATTTTACTGTGTCCTAGACCAGCTTTGATCTAAGAGATTCCAAAATGGATCTCTTTTCCCCATCTAAAAACAGGTGTAGAAGAAAGGCATGGGGTAGTATTGGGGGAAACTGAAGAAAATGTCAATAGAGTACAATATTTGTGTGTCAGCTATATTCCCCATGACTGAAGTCACCTGACTTTTCTCCAAGGGAGCAAAGCTTTCACATACCCTGGGAATGCCTCTGGATGTGTCTGTTTTAGCAGGGGTACAACTAAGAATGACTTAGTTGAACCTGAGTCTTGAACTTGAATCTCATCACAATATTAACATGCCCTGACCACATCCCATGATGTTGCTTTTCCTTGTCTTTGGCCCGTGAGTGAGCTAGCCTTCAGAACCTTTCTTCCCAGCTTAAACTGCTATCTACCCATCCTTGAAGCAGGAGAAAACTATACTGGTCTAAACATTGCTGTCCCCACTGCTGATTCCTACCATTTCTCTATAGTCTCTTTTCTGATATTGCACCAGTTAGTGGAGTCCTGATTTCAGGTGTCCAGAGTATTTTAAGCAAAGCCATTAATTAAACTCTCTGGCTTTACTATCCTCCTGCTTTCTGGACACCATTAGTTGTCAGGAAACCATCTGTCAGCACAATAGTGCTGGTGCTTGTTTTGAACATGGTTTAAAGCACTTAAACTTTAAGTCAAAACAAGACAGCCAGACTGGCAGCCATGGATTAAGTCCCCTGTGGAGTAACTTCTGCTCCACAAACATAATGGGAATAATTGTCTTCAATTGTCATTATTCCCATTCAGTATGTCCAAACCATACTCTGAAGTCTAGAGATCCTTTTCCTGACAAGTGAAGTGAAGTTCTTAGCATGATAATTAAAGCAATGGTGCCTGGTTCTAATGACATTCTTAAGACAAATCTTTTTGTGATTAAGTTGCATAAAATGTTTGCATCTAACAGTTTCACACTAGAAGGGCAGCCCATTTGATTATCAATGAAAAAGAGTTCTTTGAAGCTATGTAAGGCTTCTACCAAATGTCAAATCCCTGAAACATTCAAAGTCCATTTTTCCCCCAGAGAGAGAGTTGGAAGTAAGAGGCATTATGGACAAGCCCCAGAAAAATTGCCTGTCCTGTAATAATTCATATGAAACCCTTGTGCTTTCAGAAGAAATTCTCATTATACTAAGAAAGCAATTCCATAATAATCTCAAAGAATATGAATTCTTAGCTTGTCTAAGAGCTGTCTTCTGTCTAGATCAGGGGTGTCAAACTGGCAGGCCACAGACCGGATGTGTTACGTGCAGGCCATGCCCACTCCAGCTCCGCAAATGGGAAAAACATCATGAAATGTCACATGATGGCAATGTGATGCAGCGAGTTTGACACCTGTGATCTAGATCAAGTCAATCCATTGAACTTGGATTCTGCATGGGAGCCCTCTCTGACCTCTTCCCACCAACATGGCTTGAGAGCATGGATAACATTCATTCATTCATTCATTCATTCATTCATTCATTCATTCATTTATTTATTTATTTATTTATTTATTTAAATTTTTATACTGCCCTTCTCCCGAAGGACTCAGGGCAGTGTACAGCCATACTAAAACAACATATACCCATAAAATTTAAAAACAGTTTAAAATATATTAAAAATTTGGCCCTTATATTAAAAAAAGGACCAGGACCTGATGAAATGACATAATCAGTGAGAGCCTCCCAAAATCCATGTTTTCTGGCAGCATCTAGATCCCTGTGACACAAGTCAGTAGAAGTCCCAGTCCTTAGCTTATGTAATGCCTTGTGTATATGATACAAATGGCAAGATTTCCAGGGGCCTATTCTTTATGCAACTATGACCCCTTCTCTAACTTTCCAATGCATCCTTCTGTGTGTTGTGACCTCAGCTTACTGAGTCATTAAAACACACGAATAGTCCCAAAAACCTCTTTTATTGCAATTGAGTCCCAATTAATTGAAAAAAGTCCTTTGAGATAAGGCTGACAATCACCAACCTTTATCTCCCTTGACATGCTGCCAAAGACCTACTTGGCAAAGCCACATGGAGTCCAGAATCAAACAGAGATGCCGACTGGGAACAGAAATAACAACATTGCTTTCCTGCAAAGGGCCCACGTGCCTTTGCTCCTCTTTTAAGCCTTATGGGAGGGGCCAATCATCTCTAGGCCTTACTCCCAAGTCGTCCCTTTTGTTTTAACAGTTCTTGCCTTCTGGCAGCTCTGCGCATGCATGCACTAGGAACAAGCTCCTCCTGTTCCTCTGCCTCTCTGCTGTCCGACTCTGGAGGCTCCAGAGTCCACACATAACTCCTAGATGGCCCTGGCCCCATCTCTGCCTCCGAAGCAGAGCCCTCATCCGGGCCTTCCCCAGACTCCAGGACTGGCCCATGTTCCTCCCCAGCCTCCTCACTGTCCGACTCCACTGCCAGCTCCGAAGGCTGCTGGCGGACCACAACACTGTGCTGTCTCCGCCCTAAAAGCATTTATGACCTCTATCTCTCAACAACTTTGATTCCCTGGAGGAATCCCTGGGGGAAAAAGCTTGTGCTTTAGATACATGCAATTCTTGAAAGGCTAACTCAATAAAAAACTAGCAACAATCTGCAAATGTAATAGCCTTAAATCTTGCTCATCTGTTGATATTTATCTATCTTTGTAGCATGATTAACTACAAAAGGTCTTTGTCATACCACTGACTGTAATTATTTTAATTCAAACACTTTCCTTATAGGACTGACATCATAAATGTTGTTTTCTATAACAAATAACATCAGGTGTGTCAAGCAGATCTGCTTACTGTTTTATATCATTACTGTGCAATATTTAATATCCACTCAAAGTTCTTCATCAGATGTTCCAAAATCGTCTTTTTCCCTTGCCAGAAGATGTTTCTAGTCTTTAATTAAGGTGACCAGACGTCCCGCTTTTGGCGGGACAGTCCCGCTTTTTAGCAATTTGTCCCGCGTCCCGCGGCGTTTCAAAAAAGTCCCGATTTTTCATTCTGCCTCCTCAGTCCCGCTGCCTCTTGAGCCCCAGCTGATGGCTAGAAGAAAAAAAAAACTGTTTAAACTCTTGCCCGGGGCTTCAAAGGGCCGCCCTACAGGCAATCAGTGTAAAGAGTTTTTTTTCCCCCTAGCTAAGCTGCAGAAACGAAACCGAAACCAGGATCTTTGGTGGAACGTGACAAAATGAGGCAGAGAGAGATTTATTTTTATTTTTATTTTTCTTCCCCAAAAAAGGTAGGTGAAAAACTGCAAACAATGGGAAATTTAGGAGGAGAGTTCAAGTTTTTAAAACACAAAAGAAAAAAAAGCTGTATTTAACTAGGGAATTGTAATAATTGAATTGAGATACTATTAATTGTATATTGTGTTGAAAGCAGAAATGTTTAAGTTGTGGTTCAGAGGAATATATGGGGGAAATTATTTGGTTTATTATTATTGGTAAATATAATTAATTGATTTGTAAGAAATTGGATTGCATGGAAATAATTGGAATATTCATGTTCATATTGATTAATATACAAAAAAGATAGTTTTATAACTAATTGATTTATATTAAAATGTTGAATTTGTATTAAACAACTGTATTACATAATTACATAATTAAACAATGTGAGGATGGATATAAAAATAGATGACAATGGAAAGGGGTATAATATAGAATAGAAGGGAAAAATTGAATTTGATTAAGATTAGAGATGAGGATGAAGGGTAATATTGGTTTTTTTAAAAAAATAGATGAGGAATAAATATGGCAAAAAGGAAATATAGAAATTGTAAATTTAATTGAAGTGACTAAACACTGTTTATATTTGTGAACCGGCCAAATACTCTGTTCAAAGAAAATAAATTGTATGTTTGTATGTGTGTTTCTAATTACTGCTATTTATTCATATTTGTTCTCTTTTATTCTTTAAAGTTTAACCATTCATTCTTTATCTTAATATCTTTATATTTGTTTGGGGTTGGCTTTCTTCCCTTTCATCTTTTTTATTGTACAGCAATCTTTCTCCTCAAACCTACCACCTCTCTCTTTTCTTTCCTTCTTACTTTCTCTTCCTCCCCTCTTCTTCTCCTCCCTACTTCCTCTTCCTTTCTCCTTCTCCTCTCTTCGTCCCCCTCTTACCCTCACTCCTACTCTAATTTCCCTTCCCTTCCTTCATCCCTCTCTATTGCTGTATCCTTTTATGCATATGGACTACTCAGAGGGCTGAAAAAGTTATTTTTGACTGGTCCTCGCACTTTTGACCAGTCCTCAAACTTACGACTGTCCTCACATTTTACATTTTTGCCCTATCTTGTCATCATGGTGAAGAGAAGCAGTTGTGAAATGAGTGACATGGTTGTTAAGAATACTGCACGGGCATAAATGTGAGGATGGTCATAAGTGTGAGGACCAGTCAAAAGTGCGAGGACCTGTCAGAAATGACTTTTTTCAGCCCTCTGGTTAGTCCTTTTGTGCATATGGACTACTCAGAGGGCTGAAAAAGTTATTTTTGATTGATCCTCGCACTTTTGTCCAGTCCTCAAACTTACGACTGTCCTCACATTTTACATTTTTGCCCTATCTTGTCATCATGGTGAAGAGAAGCAGTTGTGAAATGAGTGACATGGTTGTTAAGAATGCTGCACGGGCATAAATGTGAGGATGGTCATAAGTGTGAGGACCAGTCAAAAGTGCGAGGATCAATCAAAAATAACTTTTTCAGCCCTCTGGTTAGTCCTTTTGTGCATATGGACTACTCAGAGGGCTGAAAAAGTTATTTTTGACTGGTCCTCACACTTTTGACCAGTCCTCGAACTTACGACTGTCCTCACATTTTACGTTTTTGCCCTATCTTGTCACCATGGTGAAGAGAAGCAGTTGTGAAATGAGTGACATGGTTGTTAAGAATACTGCACGGGCATAAATGTGAGGATGGTCATAAGTGTGAGGACCAGTCAAAAGTGCGAGGACCTGTCAGAAATGACTTTTTTCAGCCCTCTGGTTAGTCCTTTTGTGCATATGGACTACTCAGAGGGCTGAAAAAGTTATTTTTGATTGATCCTCGCACTTTTGTCCAGTCCTCGAACTTACGACTGTCCTCACATTTTACGTTTTTGCCCTATCTTGTCACCATGGTGAAGAGAAGCAGTTGTGAAATGAGTGACATGGTTGTTAAGAATACTGCACGGGCATAAATGTGAGGATGGTCATAAGTGTGAGGACCAGTCAAAAGTGTGAGGACCTGTCAGAAATGACTTTTCAGCCCTCTGAGTAGTCCCTATACACATAGCCATGGCCACCCGGTCACATGACCAGCTAGCCACGCCCACCCAGTCACATGGCCTCCAAGCCACGCCCACACAATAAGTCACGCCCACAATGGTGTCCTTCTTACCAATGTTAAAATCTGTTCACCTTACCCTATACACATAGCCATGGCCACCCGGTCACATGACCAGCTAGCCACGCCCACCCAGTCACATGACCAGCTAGCCACGCCCACAAAATAAGCCACGCCCACAATGTCCCTCTTTACCAATGTTAAAATCTGGTCACCTTATCTTTAATACAATCTTTTTATGCAAAGGAGGTTCTGCCTCTGGCATTCAATAATAGCATTTTTCAGTTTTGAGTTCAGCACAGGTTTCTGCAACCTGGATATTAAACCCATAGTCATCCTGGCAATTGCTAAATAGAAATATACACATCTGAAGGTCTCCAGGTTGGGGAGCCTTGGCTTAGCATGTTTTGTGAAACATTACGGTTTGTCAAACTCCAGTTCATATTTCAGTATGATGTGCAAAACCAGCCACCCCAAAAATGTAAGATGCATTCTTCCACCCACTAAACAAAAACCCCACCCTCTTCTGTCATCACCAAAGGGGAGGAAGAAGCAAATTTAGGCTCCTCCTCCATAGTTTCTCATCTGTGCTCCTTTACTTTCTACCCTTGAAATGGAAGAGTCTCATGTTCTTTTGAGACAAGAATGGAAAGAATGCTGCACTGGGACCGAAGAAGCAAAATCTACTTCCATTGAGGCATCTCTATAAAGAAGGACCCAGGATTCCCAAATTTTGTTCAACCAAATCCTCATTGTTGACATTGGTTCTTGTCAGCCTTACCAGGTAGACCAAACAAGAAACACAAGCTAATTCCACTTTATTGTAAAATTACATTAATCAAGTCTTGCAAGTCTCAAAATAGAAATCTCCCACTGTCTCCTTCACAGCCCAAGAAATTAGGGAGGGTTCCTCTTGCCTCATCTACTATCCAGCTGTGGCTTATGCAGGAAGGGTTTTTTTCCTTTTCTTCCCAGCCCTCTCTGGATTGAAGTCCCCCTGGAAGCCTCTTTGCAGTATACAACTACTATATTCTCCACACTTTCCCTCTTTGTTGAAAAGTTATGTGCATAGTTAATAACAGCAAATAAGAATAGATGTGTATGTGAGAAAGAGACAGGAGCACTTATCTGTATCCATGCATTCTCTTCATACAGCTTCATGACTAAGGGTGTGAGTACACACACGTATGTGTGTGCGTGCGTGCACTGCATTGCACAGGGGAAACTTTCAAGAGCAACCCATCCATTTGCTCTGGCGATGGTATCAGGGTTACGGACTGTTCAAAGCCTCACTAACCCTCGGCTACTTGAGGCTTATCATTTAATTAAAAATAATGCTTAGGTTTAGGGGCCAACCTGGTGATGTACAGCAAGCTGCTCAGCTTGCCTCTCCTCCTCTTTGTCTTTATGCCCGGGATACATTAGTGTAACCTTCCTTTCCAGCAAAAAGCTCTATAAACCACCAATAAATTTTACTGACTTTCCATTGACCTTCATGAGGGTTGGACAAGGCACATTTCACACCAAAGATGGAGCTGTAAATATTTTATCTGGGCAGTAAACACAGCAGTGACAGCAGCGCTCCACTTGTTTCCCTGAAACTGCTCTCTGAATCTCACCATCTCGCTGAAAAAGGGGATTTATCTTCTGCTCCAGGAAAAGTCTTGGCAGAGGGACAAGGAAGAAGATGCTCGCAGAGGCAGTATGTCTGCATTGTTCACAGCAGCCCTTTGCTGCTGGCAACCAAGGCTGTTGTGTTACACAGCAGCTGTCCTTTTTTGCAATTGTACCCACAATCTGAATGGGGTGGGGAGGAAAGAAATTTGTCTTTGGCATGTAACTGTCCACAGCTGTACTGGATGAAGCCAAATCCAATGTAATATTAACGCATAAATGGTAAATGCTTAATGCTCAAGGTTGTTAACTATGGGGTGGGTTTATACTGTAAGGGGTGTTACTTATTTTAAAAGAGGAATAGTACTGGAAAATGAATGAACCTGCACTGATCAGTTTTGGAGTGATGATGCATTCATTTGGTACACCCAATCATCCCCAGTCATGATACATCATTGCCCCATCATCTCAATTTCAGTTCTGAGATTCACCCAGAAAGCAGGCTTTTGAAAGTATTGGGAGTGGGGTTGGGGCAGGGAGAGTAGCATTTACAGAAGGAAAACAGAAGCTGGAAAAAAGGCTTAGAGCAAATCAAGAGAAACAAATTTTCAGGTGGCAGGCTGGAATGTCATTTAACCTTCAGAAGTTATAGGGAAGCCAATAGATGCTAGATTTGATTTTCATAACAGGACTGATGCAGGGTATTGGTTTAGTGGTAGAGCTCAGAAAGGGAGGAACTATTTCAAATCAGGGACCAAAACCAACTGTGGAGTCACGAAGAGTTTTACTTGCTCAACTTCAATCTCTTGTCTGCAATATAAGGAGAAAACACTCCTGCTTCATAGGACTCTGTGGGATTGATAGAAACGAATGTTTCAAGCATTCTAAATGATAAGCGTTGTTTTTCTACACTGTTAGGCCAATGTATCTTCATTTTGTGTTCTTGTTATAATAATGAAACACCAAAGCAAAAGCAGATAATTAATCGGACCCTTCCAATATCTGTAAAATAGGTTTTCTTCCACAAACCTTTGGTCAAAACCAGTTTCACTACCAGATATGATTTCACATTTACTGTAGTCATGTTTACTGTTTCAGCGTTGTTTTGAATGACCATCACGTTTATTTTCAAAAATTACCATCCCAAAGGACGTTTGTGGGATCTGTACTGACTTAAAATTTCATTTCAAAATTTGCAATGCAAATCACTCCAAAACAATCAAATTGATCCTAAATGTCCCTAATTTTCTTTAGGAAATCCTGGAAACGTTATAAGAATAAGTCCGCATAAGGTAAAATTATATACCTCAAAATAAAACACTTGTCCAAGAGGAATATCCGTTGTCAAAGCAAATGAACAGTGCATCCACCAAAAAGTGCTATTTTCCTATGAATAACATTTAAAAAAAAATAGTGTAGATGTTTAAATAAAAATCGTATGCTACCCATCTCAGCAAAAAAACTTTGACCAGTATGAATAAAATTTACTGACATTCAAAACCCAGAGCTATAAATAGTTGCAAATAATGACTTTTCAGGGCTGGCAATTCAACTTCAAGTCTAATATACATTATTCTCTGTAACACTTGATTCCATATGGAATCAAACACCTGCTTTATATAAATATTACAGTATTTGCTGGAATAAATGTAATTAGGAAGCTGGAATATACTTCATCTTCTGAACTGTCATCTCAGCTTTAAAACTAATCTATTTCCCAGGCCTGGAACATGGTTTCTTTTATTGCTAAGGACAAAATTATAAGGTAAATGCAGCCAACAGCCACACACTTCTGCTTTTTCCGTGTTGCAGAACACTCAAGGGAGGTGGCGCTTTTCACTGAAAGAGTGGGAGAGGGAGGAGAGGTGGGCGCCAGGCAACTTTGGGCTGTAAATCTGCACAATTTTCCACCCAAAATTCTACACCTTCCAACTGTTTTTCCTTTTTAAAAAAATGATACTCAAATATGCAAATGAAATTTGGGCCTAGAATGCTGATAAGAATAAAGCAGCAGGAATATTTGTGTGCTTGTGTCTGTGCATGGACGGAAGATTTTGAGCCCAAAGAGAGGAAGGGTGGAGTGCTCCTTGCTCTTTCCTATTTTCTAAGCCAGTGTTTCTCAACCTTGTGAACTTTAAGATATATGGACTTCAACTCCCAGAATTCCCCAGCAAGCAATCTGGGAGTTGATGTCCATACAGCTTAAAGTTCACAAGGCTGAGAAATATTGTTCTAAGCATAGTTTCCAGTAGGGAAAGGGCAAGATCTTTGGCCTTTGATAGGACCCAGATTGTTGGGGGCAGTATGCTGACTCTGTAAACTGCTTAGAGAGGGCTGTAAAGCACTGTGAAGCGGTATATAAGTCTAAGTGCTATTGCTATTGCTATTGGATTGTCATTGTGATGAACTGAGAATGATTGATAGATTAGATTAATTCACGTCGTGGCTTAAAGTGCTAGAGAACGTTCTGAACAGGAGATAATAAGTTTCTTTCATTTTCTATAATATTGCTATTCTCATTTTAAGGAAAGGAACAACTCCACTTGAACCTCTACCAAGAGAAAGCCGAGTCTATTGCATAGAACCACCATTGCTAATGGCAGCTCAAATAATATTTTAAGGAAAAGGTAAGACACAAAGCGTAGTCTGTCTCTATGCTCCCATGTGCACCTTCAATTGACACGGGGACAGATGTGGTTACAATTCCCCTTTCCCTATTGGAGGTCTGCATTTTCTTGTATTGTCAATTTTTCTTACTGTTATAGCTGCTGGGCTGATGTTCCCATACTGGCTAACTAGGTGCAATTGTTGGGTTTACATTACCTCCAAAATAAACTTCAGTATCATGACCTGGTTCACCCAACATGCTAAGACATGATCATTATGAGTCTCTTTGGATAGTGAGAAGAGCAGCATATAAATGTAATAAATAAATAAAATTAAATAACAGTTTTGCTCCTGTTAGGAATGTATATTTGCCTCTCTTCCTAACAGGAGCCGCAAGTAAAAACTCTACTTTCTGAATTTGAATTTGGAACGATTATCAAATGGGGCATCAGGTGTCTGTCGCTGCTTTATTTGAGTCTACCTCACCCACCCAGTTGTACTAGCTATTTGTTTGCTTATTCAAACTTATGTTTATATTCTACCTGTCTACTCAAGTGGTTAATCAGTTTTAGGAATAAAAAGGTCTTGAATCAAGCTGAACTCCAGATATTCATGGTCACCCCTGCAGTTTTCTCTCAATATTTTGCTGATGCTTTGTTTTGGGATGATCTCCTGATAATATATACCCACAACCAGACCCTCCTGGGGTTCTGAGTGCAACTTGGATTAGCCAAGTGTTACTATCTGTTGAGTTTAAATAGGTAAAAAATGTAACCAAGTATCCAAATTCATACTACTGAATGAACAGCTTTTTGGTGATGCCTAAGGTTGCTTTTCACTGACTCCTCCTTTTGTATTTGATTTATACCACTTTGCTTTAATGATAGCTATGTAGTGCAACACAATGGAGGTCAATCGGTGGTCACTAAAACTCAGGGATGGGAAGGTCTATTCCCCTGCACTATATTATGTTCAGGTCAGAGGACTCTGATCCAAGCACTTATCTGGGCTCAGTAGACGGAGGTGCTTTCTTTTGCTAAACCCTGAAGATATGGGTGTCAGTCCCACACTGGAAGGAGAGGTTGATTTCCAAGGTATCTGCAGCAATCAAACATTGGAGACAATGTTTCACCCACTGTCCTCTTAGGAGAGGAGTATTACATCATTCGAAGAGCTAAGACAAAGTTATAGCTCCCGGCTTGTCCAAGCCTCCCTCTATCCTTGAGTTCCCTCATTTAAGGCATGGCCTTATTCTCCTACACCAGGCCTGTCAAACTGGCAGCCCGCAGGGCATGGCCGGCGTCATGCAAGCCATTATTCATAATGCCCAGGTTTAGGCCATTGACAACAATGAAATCCCATAAAATATTTCACACAATCTAAAAATGTTAGTCCATGAGAAAAAAAGGTTAGTTTTGCCTGGAGAATACACCTCGCCCCTCATCCTAATTTTTTTCTGCAGTTGTAATTAAAGCCCCGACAAACTGCATTAGCTGCTTGTGTTTTATTCAATTTATTGATTAGACATTTCTCAGAAGTCCATTACTATTTAGAGGCAGGGGATTGTGTTCGTGTGCACTCATGGATTTCCTTTCCTTTCCTTTCTCCTTTCCTTTTCTTTCCCCTCCTTTCCTTTCCTTTCTTTCCTTTCCTTTCCCCTTTCCTCTCCCCTTTCCTTTCTTTTCCTTTCCCCTTTCCTTTCCTTTCCTTTCCTTTCCTTTCCTTTCCCCTTTCCTTTCCTTTCCCCTTTCCTTTCCTTTCCTTTCCCTTCCTTTCCCCTTTCCTTTCCTTTCCTTTCCTTTCCTTTCCTTTCCTTTCCTTTCCTTTCCTTTCCTTTCCTTTCCTTTCCTTTCCTTTCCTTTCCCTTCCCCTTCCCCTTCCCCTTCCCCTTTCCTTTCCTTTCCTTTCCTTTCCTTTCCTTTCCTTTCCTTTCCTTTCCTTTCCTTTCCTGATGGGCTCATGGCTTCATCTCTGACTCACATGATTAATGCAACCACAAGACACCCGTCGCCTATCAAGCGATTCTGCCCAAGGTCAAATATTCATGCAAAACAGGGATGCCGATCTGCATGTCTAAATCTCATCTGCATGAATTTAAAAGTGGATGTCCTGAGATGGAAAATGCCTTGGCAGTGTGAAAGGGATGCCTTTTCGAAAGGTGTAACAGCTTGGTTCCCAAATGATCTGTCTTATTTCAGCAGGCTCTCATTGGATAAAATCATGACAATGGGGAAGTTAGCATGAATAAAATTCCTGGAATAAGCATATGAAGAATGCAGTAGCCTGAAGTTAATCACCAGAGGAGCTATATATGAAATACAAACTGGCTGACTTCTTTAGATAAAGGATAAGAGGGTGTAAAGAAATGGGCATTCTATTGTGTGTAAAAAGCAAATGAAATAAATTGTCCCCTGGCCATATCATTAATGCTTCCCTCAGGACAAACATGGTTTTGCTGTGGTCATGCCTCTCCACGGTGGACATTTAAATTAATAACTTGACTTTCAGAGTTACTTCCAACTGATCTACTTTAATGTGCCCAGGAAAAACAGGGAGGCTATTGCAAGTGTTCCTCCCCCTCCCCCTCCATTTAAATTACAAAGAATCAGAAATGGGGGAATGATGCCAGCATAATAAATTCTAGCTAAAAGACCAAGCATCCTTTCTGTTGAGGACTTTAGCACAACTTTAATGTTCGCCTTTTTAGGCCAATGATTTTCAAACTGTTGTCCGTGGCTGATGGTCCTCTGTGGCCTCTTCAGATCCATCCCATTCATGATGACTGCCTCAGATTTCATCTCCATTCACAACCAGGCCACTGGTTCACAAAACCACATCTGTGATTGAAAACTGATTCATTCAAGCACAGAAAGAATAATACAGATAGCACTTCTGGGAGTAAGGAAATTAAAAACAAAATCAAAAGCTAACCAGAGTGAACTGGTTTCCAATGCAGTTCTCAGGTGTGATTCCTCATGGGTTTCACCAAGTGGACTTTTGCTGTAGGGGAACAATTCCTTAAGAAAAGTGAAAAGAGGAAAGATAGATTTGGGTTGTGGGGGGAGACACCTATTTCATGGGAATGGACAATCACTTGCCCTTGGAATCCTTAACACTCATATATTTCAGCAGACAAACATCATTGATCAGCACATTTTCTTGACAGTTCTTATTATGGCATTGGACTGGATACATAAAATTCACGTCATGTGTAAATATTGAATCTTGGATATTTGTAATCCAAAATATAGTTTAAAAAGACCTTCAAAACGGGAGAGAATCAGAAGATGTAGAGCCAGTTTAGTGTAGTGGTTAAAGCACTAGGCTAGAAATAAGGAAATGGTTACTTCTAGTCATGCCATGGGTGTAATGAAGTCACTGTGTGAACTTGGGCTAGTCTTTCTCACTCAATCCTAGGAAGGGAGCCATGGCGAACTGCTTCTGAAAAATCCCATTAAGAAAACTGCAGGGACTAGTCCAGAAAGTCACCAGGAGTCAATACTGATTCAACCTCCCCTCCCTCCTCTTAAAAAAGAGGCGGAGGACAAATGTATATATATATATATATATATATATATATATACGCAGTTATAAGAATCATTGTATTATTTGTTGAAAAAGTTGCCCTCCTATGCTTTTAAAAATAAAGACATTCTGTAATAAAGGGGTGTTTCTTTAATTGGGTAGCCCCTACATTTTCCAAATATATATCTAATGTTTCACACCAAAATAAAATTTTAGTATTATTGTTTTTATGGTGATTTTGTTTGTACTCTTGACTGGAGGAGGGCGCACAAACATAGGGTGGAACTACTAGCTGCGTACAGATAAGCAATTATCCATTTCTGCTTCAAATGTGAGGCAAATATTTCTAAATATTGAAAATGCCTTTATGAAACTGTCCCAAGAGTGACCACATGGTCTTGGGAAAGACATAGCCTCCTTCAGAAATAGAAGTAAAGGTAAGGAGTGCACTGTATTTTCATGGCATCTTAGCAGCCAAAGCCTTGAGTACAATCTTTATTACTCTCCAAATTGACCCAAGCTATTGTCCCTCAGGCACACCACTCAAAGGCTAAATGGGGTTGTTGACCAATGACAACATTGACCCATCGTCTTGACATATCGTTTCAAGTAGCTGAGTCAATAATGTTCTTAAATTGCCTAACAGAACCCTAACTTGCAGCAATTATTTTCTTTTCTGACACTATAAGAATCTATGAACGCTTTTCTTCAAAAGTGCCATTCTTTTTATTCCTTTTTTTCCCTTGCCTACTATATGGGCTTGAATTTAAACAATAAATTACTTTATAATTAAATACTTTCATTGCAGATGAATTGTCTGTCACATGGAATGGATAGGACTGCAACATTTGGTGATCAAGAAACGAGATTGATTGATTCAGTTAGGACAAAGCAGAGTGAGACTGCACAGAGAAACCTTGAAAGTAGAGAAATGATACTTTTCCAGCCTTTCCAAATTTTTTATATATATTTCTGATTTCCGCCCCCCTTGCCCTGGGGGCCCTTTCAAGAGACATAATGGATATTGTGACTGAAAATAATAGAATTTATAGCCCAGGCTCAACACTATAAATTTAGCTATTATGTTCCTGATGGGAAAATGAGGAAAGAAATGAATTGAGACAGAATATTTGTCTTAATAAGTGTCTCTTTTCTATAATGTTTCTCTGTATGTTTAATGTATTTGCGTATACACACAGAAACACACATGGACATGTGTGGCTAGAGACAGACAGACTGATAGTTATTCATTTGAAAAGACATTCAAATATTGTCAAATATATCAACATACAAAAGCAATGAGAAAAAATTAATTACTGTTCAGTTATACACACACACACACACACACACACACACACACACCCCAAAGACTGTTATGGGTGAATTGTAAATATCTTTGCCATGATCAGATCATACAAATATTGTATCTTCAGCAAATATATTTGTCTTAGACTGAGATCTCTTGTTTATGAATTTGCATTAGATTTTTGGAGATATGTAAATGCTTGAATGATTCTCATATTAGCTGGATCTTACAAAGAAATAGCAATGTAAATTAGCTACAACAGAATATATTTTAGACTCATATTTAAAATGTTAGGTATTTGTGAACTATAAATGTATATGTATCAAAATGAAATGTAATTGCTTTTGAGAAAATTTCAGTTTTAACTGTAAAATAAAAACCAAGACATTGTTTCTCTGGACAGCTGTTTTCCAGAGATGATGTTTGGCAACTGTTCACACTGATTTCATCCCACCTTTCCCCAAAATTGGTCATTTGAATGGCCAAACAGAACTGAATTCTTCTCATATTCTCCCTTCTGAACAGGTATCTTAATCACTTCTCCATAAACACCAAAGAATGCTTTTCTCCATAAACACCAAAGAATGCTTTTCTCAGATATGATCATTTGTCTTCAAAGATAGAGTAGATGATATGAACCATGCCAAACACTGTAATAACTAATTTTAAACATTTATTACAACATAGGATAGACCTGAAAGCTGTCCTGCTCTTGATTTTAATAAATGCCGTCTTGAAGCAGCCGCTTATCAAAGTGACACAAATTGTGTGGTAAATAGATTATGGCATAGCTGAAATACTGGAAAATGAGATCAGAAATGCTGCTTCTTCCCCATTTAAAATACCATGAGATACAGCATCTCACAGTGATACCAAGGAGGCGGCACTGTCAATCTGCTGGAGAGGCCAAGTTGTTGCAAAATTAGGGCTAAATAAATCTGGTTTTTAATGGTTTATTCTTTTCTGGTTGGGAAGATTCCCTTCTGGTGCATTTGTCGCTTGATCTTTGTTTATTCTTGGTGTGAGAAGTCACCAAAGATAGCAGTAAAGTCCAGACAAATAGTATGCAGAGATAGTTTTTAACTTTAACAAACACTTTATCACTTTTAGATAAACTAGGAGGATTAAGCTCTTCCCTGACAGATGGTTTAGTGAAGAAAATTGTCGCGGAAATACAATAATGTATATGGAATCAGCATGCGGCAGAGTGTGGTCCAATAGAGACAGATACATTTTATTTTACTTGAGTCCCAAAATTGGCTTGACATTGCAATTCCATCCTTAACTTAACACAGGCTTAACTTGAAATATTTGTAAAATTAACTCCAGAACTAATACGCAGTCTCAGATTTCAGTTTGTATTTTCCCCTATACTGGAATACTATTTGTGTGGAGTCTTAATCAATGCACAGCTTTCCATTGATTAGAGGTCCACATGAGCAAAAAAAACCCTTATACACATCAAGAAATTCAAACTAAAGACTCACAAGCTATCTAGAGTTGCTTTATGGTGCTCCATCACTGGAGGTTTTCAAGAAGAGACTGGATAGCCATTTGGCCAGAATGGTATAGGGTCTCCTGTTTGAGCAGGGGATTGGACTAGAAAACCTCCAAGGTTTCTTCCAACCCTATTATTCTATGTTCTATGATACCGGTTAAGATATTTTTCATAGAGAGAAATACAAATAGCTGAATCTTCTGATTTAGTTCTGATACCAGCTTGCATTGGCTTGAGGACCCAAAGTAAGTGGGAATGATTACATTTCACCCAGTATTTTATTTTGTATGAAACATTAATAAATATCGACCTTATTTTCATTTGTGCATTTATTATTTAAGTTTTCAGCCTGTTTTTTTTTTTTTTTTAAGGAACCTGCAGCTTTTTTCTTCAACAGTAGAGAGCACTGTGATGTTAAGACTGTTTTGTAGGCAGTTCGGTTGTGGGTGGGTGGGTGGGGGAAATTGCTGCATTTTCAACCTTTAGAAGAAACAGAGGACTGAAAAAAGTGAAGGTGGAGGATCCCATGAAATTATCTTAGTGTTACATTTCCCCACTTCTTTTTTGAAATGGGGCAGGGGTGGGTTCTACTTACCTTTACTACCAGTTCGCAACGGGATCGCAAACGGGAAACTTCTGCGCATGATCAGATCGCCGATGATGACATCCGGGGTGGTGGGCGGGGCCTCCCGCAGGTTTTACTACCGGTTCTTGCAAACCAGTCCAAACCGGGGCAACCCACCACTGAAATGGGGGTACTCATTTCACCTCCCCACTTCTTTTTTGAAGTGGGGGTACAGGATACAGAAGTTCCAATGCTTCAGCAAGAGACGGGCTGGGCAAGGGCCGAGAAAGACAGTGTGGGGAGGTAGAAGAGAACAGGCAAGAAGGCCAGGCAGGATCAGAAAGGTTGGGAGAAGACATGCGATTAGGTTGGAAGGAGTAGACAGTCTCAAAGAGCTGGAATGGGGTTAGAGGAAAGCTGCATTTCTAATGACAACATTCACTGTAGTTACTTAATTTCCTTGATGAGGTCAAGACAGAAAAGAATTATCTTGCTCTGGAGGGAAACTCCAAAACATTCTCCTGTCTCAGGGTTGTCTAATTCAAAGATAGAATTGTATGGTTTTCTTTAACAGCAGTCCAGTCACTCTTCTTCTAACAAGAGCATCACCAAAAAGGAATGGATTGGCAGGAAAGGAGCATATGTGACTCATTTTAATAGAATAGGTTTGGTTAAATTCCCAGCACTACAATTTTGTCTCTTGATGGCCTTATTCATTTAGAAAGATGCTGCTGCAGAATAGAGCTGAGAGTTTTGAATATGCATATGAGAATATTTGCCGGCAAATAGTCTTTCGCTTTATTCAAATGATCGGGAGGCTTTCCGTGGCTTTCATGAATTCCAGGAAATGTATTTACAGAATTATCAGCTTCAAAGAATTGGATTTCCACATTGCAGCTCAGGGGATTTTCAAGGTTTTTGTTAAAATGCAGAGCTTCCAGTCTCACAAAGCCATTTTAATAAGACAATCCACTGCAGTTTCATATTAAAAATCCTCAATTAATAGCAACTGAAATTGAAAGAAATATCACAATGACCTTAGATTTCCCCAAAGTGAAACTAAACAGCTCCTATATATAACTTTCCTCGTGGTATTTCTTCTCCCTGGTGATGACCAGCTGCAGAGCTTTATATTGTATCATGCCCTATGTCCTAGGGAGATCTTAAAGATTAGTTCACCCACAACAAGGAAGGCAGGGAAAAAAATATTCACTTTTATCATGGTTAGCATTTGAAGGTCATCCAATAGACAAAAACCTATGGATTTTGACAAGTCAAGTGAGAAAATTTTTCCTTCACTTCATTATTTCAGTATCTAAATGTCCGGTTCTAAAAACTGAATTTTGCAATTCAGTTAGGCATCAGCCCTAACTGATATTACAGCCAAGTAAATGTTGCAAAAGTGGATCATCATCTATTATTCCTAATTTGGAAGTATAACTCAGCATGGGTTTGGAATTTTTTAAAAAAATGCACCTTGAGATCAAATGTTTCAGCCTTAGAACCTGAAATCATATAAAAAGAAACACACTAGACCATGGGTTAATGCTTCCAAATCTGGGCTACAAAAATCTTCATCACTGGAAGCTTTCAAGAAGAGGATGGACTGCCAGCTATCTATCAGAAATGGTGAAGGGTCTCCTGCTTGGGTGGGGGGGTTGGACTAGATGACCTAACAAGGTCCCTGTCAGATAATTATCTGAAACAGTGCCACTGAACCACACTGTCTATACTGAAAGGATGGTTTTGTGTTTATACTTTCCCTCCATTTTGTCTAAGGGACTGAAGGGGGAGTGGCTTAGCCACCTTATAAATATGACCCCCTTTAGCCACACACACTGGGGAGACACATGGAAGGCACATAGGAGACACACAGGAGAAGGGATTATGCTCTAGGCACATTTACCTCAGAAATAAATAAAGACCAAGATACAATGTTCTGTGATTTAAAATGTAAATAGTTTATTGATTTTTAAAGAAAGTTTTTCTTGATAAAAGAAATCTGGCTTAATTGTAGCTGCTGGGACATTCCAAGATCTTATTGACCTCTACAACCTAAACTAAAAACTTTTCTAACAGTCCCTTCCAACTCTGTTAATCTGAAATGCTAGGTGGCAGGAAAAAGATACAGAAAATTCCAGATTTATGCTGCCATGTACTGGTCAGTAGATTTGGTACAAACCTTTGCCTCAATACAGAGATTCCATACTCCTGGATGGCAAACTCCTGGGTGCCAGCTCTTTCATCTCCTTACACCTGTCAAAATCTGTTCCAGAAGATGGGGCAACCTTTTGGAACAGCCCGGGAAGTGACTGTAATTGCAAGGTTAAGAGGGGAAATAATCTTCTCCATTTCCTTTTCAAAAAGCCCCCATAGGATCTACATCTCTTCTGCAGGTGTGAAGAAGCACCTTTGGATCCAGTTCCAGAATGGAAATATAGAAAATTGATTGTATTGTGATAATTAAGTTTCAGAGATGTCTTCTGGGGCAAAATTCAAGGGTGAATTTATTTATTTTTTAAAAAAGACAATGATTGAGTCCTTGCACGCATGGACCTGCCAACAGTTGAAATTTTAGATAAGAGGTATGAAACGCACAGCAGTAGAAAATGAAAGATGTGTGAACTACACTTTTATCACTTCCAATATACTTTGGAAGTGAGTTTCACAGATCTCCACCTCACTGATCTGGAATCCATGATCTCACAGTAAGAGAGATTTGCAAACCCCTTTCTTCCCATCCATGTCACCCTCAGAATGATAGTATAGTAAATAGTCTCTTATTTTTTCCAGTAGGTTTTTGTAGGTGTTTGGGGTCGTGGAGGTGTGAAACAACCAAGAAACTAGAAGAGACAATTATTTCTGTAAGTAGATTTAAATTTGTAAATTTGACTGAGCATTAATTCCCCAAGTAATTACAATTCTATTTTATTTTAATAGGAGTAAAAGGTATTTATTATTTTAATATGAATAAAAAGGGCTTTATCCCATTTGCAAATTGCTATGTCTCACACATAATCTAGCCATCCCTTCCAGCATACAGCCACTTTCCACAGCAAATGCAACTAATAATAACACCTATAACATATATGGCAGTTTTAGCTGATAAATTGCAAAATGCTTGGCACACCTGGGGAAAAGGCCATTATTCCCATTTTAGGGGTGAGGAAACAGGGAAATTGACTTGCTTCATCAGAAGATTGATTCACCGAGAAGGGCAGCGAGGAAAGAAAAAGGAAGGAAGGAAGGAAGGAAGGAAGGAAGGAAGGAAGGAAGGAAGGAAGGAGGGAGGGAGGGAGGGAGGGAGGGAGGGAGGGAGGGAGGGAGGACAGGTACTAAATCCAGGGTTTTTTTTACTTAAATTCCTGTCCTACATATACAGTTTTGCCACCCTCCCTTTTTCCATTGTTCTCAAGTAGAAAATAGCACCTTTGCATTTGACAGCTCTATCAAGCCCCTGGCGGGTTCACTTTTCCATATATATTTTTCCCCCATTCCCCTCTCCTTCACCCACCTCCAGTTCAAATTACAAAGCTATTTGGATGCTATTATTTGATGCTGCCCCTGTGCTCCTGCCAAGAAGCCGTCCCAAGCATGCCCCTTGCCTGCAATCTCTACTGAGTGCACAGGAGTGATGCTGGCAGCAAAAGCAAGTACTTTGATGAGGAACTCTTTGCACCCTGTGGTAGCCATGGCAACGGGCTTTCACAGAGCAAGAGACCTATTTGCCAAAGCTGAGGGATTCACCATTTGAGCATATGTCTTTTCCTGACTTAGACAGGATTACATCTTCTAGAAATCTAGACCCAGCTGATTTAAAAACAAGAAAATCTTTTTATTGGGGAGTGAAGGACTGCTGATTGTCCAAAGAAATCCAGTTGTACCCTGGGCATTAACTGAATTCATCAGAGCATTAAAAACAACAAAGATCAATTAAAAGCTGTTAAGTTTTTATATTTACACTTGAATACCACCCAGAATCACTCTGTGAAGGATATGGGCAGCTTCTAAATATAGGTGTAAACTCATAGTTAGGATGTCATAGTATTGTAGGACTACTAGGAATGTGAATATCATGAGATCCAAGCCCTCTCAAATTACCCCAGTAATTCAGACACTGTTTTTACAACTTAAAACAATAGTGTTCCAGTTGATCTTTTTTCTGACCTGGCCTTCTTAAGAGTTGACAATGATCTCCTGGAATAGGAGAACTAAGCTTTTTGAAGCTTCTCTTAAAGATCAAGGCAATGGTAGATTGGTAGAAATTTGATCCTAGGCTAGCCTTATAATATTAAAGTTTTCTTCTCTGTATTATAGTAGCTACTTTCTTTTTCTTTTGTATATGCCAGTTTTAAGTCTTTTTTACTGCCTTTGGACACTTTGATTTGCATTTCCACATTTCCACAAACACACTCACCAACCTTTTCCTAAAGTTATCTCCAATCCCTACCTTAGGACACTGGATTTGATAAGTATTTCTCAAGTAAGTAGTTCTTCTGTTCTTTAGTTTTTATTCAGAGTCCCTGGGTGACATGGCAAGAAAATGCTTTGTCCAATTTCATTCTTCAGGATGTGTTGAATTTCAATAAAGCCAATCACTGTCTGGTCTGGTGAGTTGTGGGAACCAAAGTACACACTCTCTGGAGGGCATCATTGTGGGAAACTGTTTTATACAAACAGAGCAGATATGATCTTTTTAAAGCAGCCTTCCTCAATCTGATGCCTTCTAGATCTATGGCAGTATAATATTAATCCATCACCTCCACTGAACATGGCCAATGGTTATGTTGTCTAGAAATTATGGGAGGTAATTTATGTTCTGAAAATCATAAAGTTGGGGAAGAGGTTTACAGAGCTGTATGAGTCATGTTTATATTAAACATGTATATTGTAAATTTTGCTGATTCATAATACTACCACATTTGTCAAGTCCACTATAAACATATTTCCCCATCATTGAGAAAGTCTTCTTATGCAAATTGTGCTCAACAAAAGTAGTTTTGTTTTGCTTTTTATTTGTTTTTTGAAGATGCCAGATTCACATCATTTTTAAAACAGTTTTCCACTGCACTGACTGGTTAACCCTCATATCATGTTTGAAATTTCCTTTCTATTCCAAGTGTTGTATCTAGTTTTGACTGGCTACTCCTTTCATCTATCATTAAAAACCACTGTGATTGGTGACAACCTATTCTGAGGAGCTTCAAGATGGCATAAAGTAAGTGATCTTGGAAGGAGGAAGAGGAGGAAGGAGAGGAGGAGCATGGAACACTCTATTAAATGAAGGTGCCAGGAATCTAAAGGAAAGAAAACAAAAAGGAATGGCTTGCTTAAAATATATGGACAACAATTTATGGGGGAATAGATGTGCAGGTTGTATGTGTGGTTCAACAAAAATTGAGAGCAGAGAAAGGCCATTGTATAATTGAAAAACTCATACTTCTGTTCATACAGAAAATACGTATAACTTCACTCAAACATGTAATGATAGTTATGAGGAGTACCTAAAATTGTTTAGCCGACAAGATGAGATAGATAGATAGATAGATAGATAGATAGATAGATAGATAGACAGATAGATAGATAGATAAGAGAGAGGAGAGAGGAGAGGGAGAGGGAGAGGGAGAGAAGATTGGAGAGTGGAGATTGGAGGGAAGAGACATTATTTCTCTCTTATTATATGTATGTCATGCTATTTCCAATAGAGGACTAATCTTAGAAATGTAATCTTAGATGATGCCATCTTCCTCTTGAAAGCAAAGCATCTTTAGACCTTACAGCTGTTGAGATATATCTGTCAACAGGGGGAAAAAAACTAATGTAGGAGGTTCTGTCATTGATTTTAACAAATCCAATGATTAGGAACAGCAGCCTCAGAACTATTTCAGGTTTTAGCAGAGATAAGAAACCCGATGCTTATGCCAAGCATTAAGCAAAGGCAAACATTTCTTTGCTGTTGCAGTTATAGAGAGAAAAGAACAGGAACAGAGTTTGTGTGGAAACCCAGTGAAGCTCTGCCCTTTCCAGTTACCAACAGTAGCATTCCTGCCCTCCCCACCTACCCAATAAATTGGTGCTCATCCCTCACTTCCATTTTCACAGGTCTGAGATAAAGACAAGCGGGTCTAATTATTTTCAGCTTGCACAGCTGAGCCCTGCAGCCTTTCTTCTGCCTTACCTGAATGCTCTCATTGAAAGCTGGTTATATATGGCCAAGCCCTATGGCTGCATGCCTTCTGCAGAGGAAGTCTTCTGTCAGAGCTTTCAAGTGCCTTTTCTCCCATTTCATTTTCTCAACTGAGGGTTTAATAAAGAATGTTAATTTACTTAGACTTCGTCTAACAAGCCAAGCTGTGAACCAATCACATCCAGTAGCTGGGAAGGGTTTGCAGAACTGGAAACATTGTTAACAGCCCTTCTATAGATTTGAGCAGGATTTTAGTACTGATTTACAACACGGTTTCTTTCTTTGTTTTTATTGTTTTAGCATAATTATTTTTACCTGTTTGTCTCACAAACAAGCCATAGTCACCAGAGAACTTCAATCTGCATGAGAACTAAAGAGTTCAGTTCAGTTAGAATGTCCAATGTGTGTGTTTGAATTCCAAGATCATATTAAGTTACCAAATTCTAGCAGCTGTCAATCATTTAAATGACTAGAATTACCTAGCACATTAGATCCTAATGAAGTACTTCTTCTGTATATTTTATTTTTTTGAGGGAAAGGGAGAGATATTTTTGAATTAAGAGAGAATTAAGTTAAATTGCACATTGTGTTCGTAATTTAAGCAAACCAGCCCTTCTCCAAATCTCATGAAAGCCGTTACTAAGCTTTCTGAAAATTGATGATGGAATAAATGTTGGATGGGCATTCTGCAGGCCACTGGGACACAGACACAATCTCCCTGACTTGTTCCAGAACAGATTATTCTGACCCCTTGTTTTTCTACTCTACCACCCACCACTCACATCACAACTTTAAATGATTAGTGAATAATTCAATATAAAGGGTCTGGCAATTGGTTTATGTTTTTACTTTTATTATATTTTTATTATTTTTCTATGTTTTAATCAATTTCTAAACTATCTGTTTTTAATGCATTTAGCTTTGTTTTGGATTGCATTGCATTTGCTTTTGTGTCTGACTGCTTTAGCGTGGCTATAAATATCAAGGAGGACTGGATCCATGACCTTAGGGATCTCCAAGTCAGAGATTTCCAGTAGATTGTGGGAAAGATAAAGAGTATAATACTTCAAGCAAACATGATCATCTATATGTCTCTTGAATCACTGGCAACCATTGCAAGATGAATATTAGGAAAATAATTAAATATCAACAGATTTCATGAGCTCACATCTCACTCAGTTACCCAAAATGGAGACTACCATTTGTAATTAAGTTCCATACTTTGAGGATGTAACTTAGCAGATTTAGATCTGTCTAATTATAAAATATTGTCACTTTTATTCCTATTATATCAAATACCATATAGCTGCATATCCCTTTAGCTCTAACAGGAGAAGGAGAAGGAAGGAGAAAGGAAAAACAAAGAGAGAAGAGAATTATTATTTTAAGTATTTATAGTCAGCACCATTTCACGAGGATCTCATGGCAGGTTAGTAATCAATAAAAACAAAATGTCACAATAGTAGTTATTAAAGTAGATGACAAATTAGTTAAAGGAGTCTATTTAAAAACACACAGTAATAAACAAGTTTCATTAATGCAGAGACACTTAAAGGATAAAAGGGATAGGCAGGCTTTTTCAAGAAGAATAGCAATAGTACTTAGACTTATATACCACTTCACAGTGCTTTACAGCCTTCTCTAAGCGGTTTATGAGTCAGCTTATTAGCCCCAACAATCTGGGTCCTCATTTTACCGACCTCAGAAGGATGAAAGGCAGAGTCAACCTTGAGCCTTGAACAGCCAAACTGCTGGCAGTTGGCAATCAGCAGAATTTGCTAGCAATACTGTATTCTAACCTCTGCACCATCATGGCTCTGAAAAACAGGTCTTTATCTGGCACCAAAAGGCAGATCATGTTAGCACCAGCCTGGGCTCTGTTGGCACCAGAATGCCCCAATGTCTCTCCCCACTTCTTCAGGCATTCTAAATGGGGATAACATAATAAAGGGATCCTTCTCTTGCATTCTCTCATACCATGCCTCTTCCATGTTGGTGAATGTTGGGGATGTTGGTGAAAGGACAGTATGTATTGAGGGAGGAGTTCCCTCAAATATTAGGGTATACAGCATTATACCTCTACATTCGGACTGATGTGATGTGGACTTTGAAAACTACAGTGGTATCTCAATACTCATTGTATATAATTGGCTCCAAAAGGTGCAATGAGTACCAAAAACAACTTTTCCCATAAGGAGTCACAAGGCAGCCAATACCGACAACTTCTAGCTTGTGCAAATGAATCTGGTGAGGCCAGAACCAATATTTCTCACAGCAGAAGGAAATTACTGTATAAGTCAGTTTAGGTAAGGTGCCTTCCAAAACCATCCAAAGAATGGTAAAGAAGGCATTGGTGTGGAAAGTTGGAAGGAAAAAGCCTTGCATTTAAACCCAGCAGCTTTTATAACAGCTTTGATTCATAGGCACCATGAATAGATCAGACATCCAGCCCTTGCTTATCAATGGAGACCGAGTGGAGCAAGTGGCCAGTTTTAAGTTTCTGGGTGTTATCATAAAAGAGGACCTGACCTGGGGCACTCACATTGCAGCACTGGTCAAAAGGGCCCAGCAGAGTTTATACTATCTGAGACTACTCAGGAAACAACAACTGAATGAAAAACTGCTGGTGACCTTCTACTGCTGCATCATAGAGAGCATTTTAATTTACTGCACCTGTGTATGGTTTGCCAATTGCACAGTGGCAGATAGGACAGCACTCCAGAAGGTCAACGTCATTGCCCAGAGGATCATTGGTTGCCCTCTCCCCTCTTTGGAAGAGCTTTATAGCTCCCACTGCCTTAAGAAAGTTCAAAACATTCTTAAATATCCATCTCATCCTGGGCACCCTTTTTTTGAATTATTACCATCTGGCAGACAGTACAGGATAATAAAAGCAAACAAATAGGCTGAAAAACAGTTTCTATCCCAGGGCAGTAACTATATTGAATTCTACTGTATAAAAAGGTAAAGGTAAAGGTTCCCCTTGCACATGTGCTAGTCATTTCCGACTCTAGTGTGTGGTGCTTATCTCCGTTTCAAAGCCAAAGAGCCAGCGCTGTCTGAAGACATCTCCGTGGTCATGTGGCCGGCATGACTAAACACCAAAGGTGCACAGAACGCTGTTACCTTCCCACCAAAGGTGGTCCCTATTTTTCTACTTGCATTTTTACACGCTTTCGAACTGCTAGGTTGGCAGAAGCTGGAACAAGTAACGGGAGCTCACCCCATTATGTGGCACTAGGGATTCGAACCACTGAACTGCCGACCTTTCGGTTGACAAGCTCAGCGTCTTAGCCACTGAGCCACTGTATAGTGCAATATTAATGCAATATCAGTTTTTAATTCAATTGTATAGAATGTGAAGGATGTGTGTTTATATTTTATTTTTATAATTATAATGTACACTGAAGATGGCATTTAATTTTGTTGTACGAGGTGCAATGACAATAAAGTAAACTAAACTAAACCACATGGAGCAAATCTTCTGTGTCTGTAAAGCAGGGTTTTGTCTGTAACAGAGATTAATCTAATTAAATCATGTCTACGAGCCTTCTGCTGAATAAGTCAGTCAATGTCTGAAAAGCATTACAGCCATGCCTGTATGAAACTTGACAGCTACACTTGACCACTCCACTATACAGAAACCAAAGACCTTATGTGTATGTTCCTAGGTTTAATTCTAGCTTTTTTCTACTTTTGCCATTGCAAATCAACATATACTAGACTGATCCCTTGATGGTCTTGAAATGTACCTAGGTATTTAAAATAGTTTTCTTTCTGACATAGGAACATCAGTTGCTGCCTCACCAACTTCATTCAAAATAGAGTTTTACTGGAGCATAGGAATCTGTGACCCAGCCACCGCAGCCTAAGTAAGGTTGCATTAAATGTCATTGATTCCGATGAATCTGAGAGTAAATCAAAGCAGCATGTACAGGTGCTTTTTCAGGAATACGACCCCATCCAATTCTGAAGATTTATCTAATTACCTGGCCTGCAATTTGCCAATCCATAGAGTCACTGCCGTGTTGGGATTCAACCCATTTTATTTGCTGTCTGTGACTACTTGGAATGCCTCAGCTGATTTTGACATCAAGAAGAAATAAATGATGATACCAACTGCAGACACTCAGTGGTTTCATATAATTGTAAACCACCAAGGAGGATAGAATGGAACCCTGCAACCAGTGTCCACAAGACTTAGCAGCAAGGCCATCTTTTGCCATAGAGATAGAAACAGAACCACTGAAGAATAGTAATGTTATTCCAGCACCAGGAGATTGAATCAGCAAGATATCATGTCAAAGATGTAAAAAGCCATCAAGATATCCAAAAGTGATGTTTCTCAACTTCAGCAATTTTAAGACATATTGACTTCAACTTCCAGAATTTCCCACCCAGCATGTAGTCCACATATCTTAAAGTTGTTGTGGTTGAGAAACATTGACCTAGAGCAGTGATGGCTAACCTTTTTTCCACCGCGTGCCAAAAGTGGAGGGGAGGGTCCCTTACGTGCATGTCCACATCCATAATTCAATGCGTCCCGTCCCCCTGTGCATGCATGCATGACCCCCCCCCCATGCTCCCCCTGCTTTTGGCATGTGATAGCATGGTGGGCCCGGTAGGCCTGCTTTTTGCCCTCCCCAGGCTCCAGAGGCTTTCTAGGAGCCTGGGGAGGGTGAAAACAACCTCCCCCCCGGAGGCCTTCCAGAGGCTGGAAATGGCCTGTTTCCTGACTTCCAGTGGGCCTGAAAGGCCCCAAAATCAGCTGGCCGGTGCACGCATGCATGCTGGAGCTGAGCTAGGGCAACATTCGCGTGCCCACAGATATGGCTCCGTGTGCCACCTGTGGCATGCGTGCCATAGGTTCGCCATCACAGACCTAGAGGATTGATAGAGCTCAACTCCATCTTTTCTTTGGAACTGCGTTCATTAAGTACTAAATATGGATGAAAGTGTGGGTCACTAAGGAAGTTTCTGTTTGCCAGTCCTAAATCCCAACTGAAATAGATCCAAATAATCTGGATCCTCCAAGAATGAAGACATTGATGGCCATCACTTTTCAAATACATTGCCCATGAAGATTATGTTGCAACAAGGATATTGCTCTCAAAGTACTGTACTTACAACCACTTCTGAGATTGCCTCAGTCTTCTCTGCCTTATCTCTCAGACCCAATCCCAGATAAATATCTACAAAGCTTGTGTTAAGCCACAGGACTGAAGGGAAACACGATTGTACCAATACTCCCCCCTTGCCCTCCCTCACCATCTTAATTTTGTGCTGGAGCAGAGCCAACCTCAATGTCATCTATAATGTGAATTGTTTTATATTATGAACTGATGCACACAGCCATATTCCAGAAGAATCAAAGAGACTAAAAAGAGAACAACATAAAGAAGTAACCTTTGGAGGAGAGGCATAATTAGGCCAGAGAAGATAGGCAGTGTCAAAAGCAATTTGATAATTAATACTTGCGCGTTAAGGTTTTCTTTGAAAATAGAGGAATATAATAAAATAAATACCTTCAATGAAAAAACGTTTGAAAGACAAATGTGCGCAATGCTCTATAGAACAAATGGGGAACACTAGGCAATAAATTTTATTTGCGAAATAAATTCTACATGTTTAGTAAATCTGTCTTCCAATATTCTTCATCATTACACAAATATTAAGTTGAAAACCACATATCACAACTGCTTTGCTTGTGTTTTTTCCCTAACTATAATTATGAAAGTGGCTAACAATCAGATGTTAACCACTACATTTGGGTCCTTATTTGTGTTGTTCTGAAATGAACACTGTATCCATATTCATGAGATTTCTTTGTCTTTGCAGAGAGATTTGTTATCAAATTGGATTTATCAGAGGGTGTATTTTTTTTTTTTACATCCAGACCGCTGACTTTGCAGAACCTGAAACATACTTTAGTTTAATGGGAACTGTTTGAAACACAAAATATCAGGTTTATTTTGCATTACTGATAGTTGGAATAGAATAATGAGTAATACTCAGTAAATAAATATTACTTATACCGGTATTCTCTCAAGTATAATCAGAATCCTGGGAATAAACTACACTGTCACAGACACACATACCCTCAACATGCACACACTTCAGTTTCCTCCATCTTATTTATTTTTATTTATTTATTTATTTATTTTAAATTTATATACCGCCCTTCTCCCTGAGGACTCAGGGCGGTGTACAGCCAGAATTAAAAAACATAAAATACAAATATTAAAAAACAATTAAAATATATATAAATTTGGCCCAAAATTAAAAATACAAACCAATTAAAACATTTAAAATTTCTTCCTAGGCCAGCCCGGCTTGCTGGAAAAAGTGGGTTTTAAGGGCACGGCGGAAGGCACTAAGGTCTTGGATTCTCCTTATCTCTGGGGGCAACTGATTCCAGAGGGTAGGTGGCCCCACAGAGAAGGCCCTCCCCCTGGGGGTCACCAGCCTACATTGATTGGCTGATGAGGAGGCCCTCTCTGTGGGAGCGCACGGGACGATGGGAGGTTGTCGGTAGCAGCAGGCGGTCTCGAAGATAGCTAGGCCCGATGCCATTGAGCGCTTTAAAGGTGATAACCAGCACCTTGAAGCGCACCCGGAAGACCACTGGGAGCCAGTGCAGCTCGCGCAGGAGCAGTGTTACATGGGAGCGCCATGCTGCTCCCGTCACTACCCGCGCTGCTGCATTCTGGACCAGTTGGAGCCTCCGGGTGCTCTTCAAGGGGAGCCCCATGTAGAGAGCGTTGCAGTAGTCCAGGCGAGAGGTGACGAGGGCATGAGTGACTGTGCACAGGGAATCCCAATCAAGAAAGGGCCGCAACTGGTGGATCAGGCCACATGAGTCCCCGTGGCAACAGCTGTCAGATGTTCCTCCAAGGACAGCTGCATATCCAGGAGGACTCCAAGATTGTGAGCCCTTTCTGTGGGGGCCAAAGACTCGCCCCCAATAGTCAGTGATGGAGTCAACTGACTATATCGGGATGCCGGGAGCCACAGCCACTCAGTCTTGGAAGGGTTGAGCTTGAGCCTGTTCCTCCCCATCCAGATCCGCACAGCCTCCAGGCACTGGGACATCACTTCAAGGGCATCGTTGGGGTGGCCTGGGGTGGAGATGTACAGCTGGGTGTCATCAGCGTACTAGTGGTATCTCACCCCGAAGCCACGGATGATCTCGCCCAGCGGCTTTACATAAATGTTGAACAGAAGGGGCGAGAGGACCGATCCCTGTGGCACTCCACAGATGAGAGGCCTCGAGGTCGACCTCTGCCCCCCTGCCAACACAAACTGCGACCGGTCGGAGAGAAAGGAGGAGAACCACCGCAACACGGTGCCTCCCACCCCAACTCTTCCAGCCGGTGCAGCATGATACCATGGTCGATGGTATCAAAAGCCGCTGAGAGATCTAACAGGACCAGAACAGAGGAGCAACCCCTGTCCCGAGCCCTCCAGAGATCATCAACCAATGCGACCAATGCCGTTTCCATGCTGTGCCCAGACCTGAAACCTGACTGGAACGGATCTAGATAAGATGTTTCCTCCAGGAATTGTGGGAACTGTTGCGCGACCACACTCTCCACAACCTTCGCCATGAAGCGAAGGTTGGAGACAGGACGGTAGTTGGCCAATATTGCCGGATCCAGGGACGGCTTCTTGAGGAGAGGCCTCACCACCGCCTCCTTCAAGGCAGTGGAGAAGTGGCCCTCACTCAGCGAAGCGTTGATAACACCCTGGAGCCAGCCTCGTGTAACCTCCCGGGAAGCCAGTACCAACCAGGAGGAATACGGGTCCAGTAAACATGTGGCCGCACTAAGTCATCTATCCTCTGTTAGAATTATATTGACACCAGAGTTATATTATATAATTGTATTATATTATATTGACACAAGCCCTAATCAGAACTAGATTTGCAAGCCCCCTTTTTACATGGTATCCAGATGTGAACATAGTTGATGTTAACTCTGGAAAACAGCACGAAAACACAATATTGATAGTTACTGCTAAAAGAGATAGACATTTGCAATGATGCAAGAAGCCTATTCTCTCCTATTCGCCCCCCACATATTCCCAATACCTTAATAGAGTTTCTAGCTTTGTTTGTTTACCACATCAATAACCTACTTGCTCCCAGAAAACCCATCTCGCAGCAGCTATAAAACTGCAACTCTGTAATTAGGAAGTTCTTAGTGTAAACCTACTCTCAAGTTAAATTCCTCCTGTAGAGTGTTCTTTGCTGATTGTTTTTCAGTCTTAGCTTCCTACCGCTTGGACAGCTGTACCAAGTTGCTATTAGGATAATGAGAATATGAAGTACTTCACATACATAGGAAAAAAAGGGGGGCATTTAGGTAAATGCTAATATTTTAACTCATGCACATCCCTCTCTTGACCATGAACCTATGGAGACCGGATGCTTAAAAATCCATTTATCAGATCAAATATATACAAATATATACTGTATATATATATACAGGATTTTACTGATTTTTTTTTTCTCCAGCACAATAGGATTCTTGAAGCAGCCAATAGGATTTTTAATCATGCAATAGGCTCCCAAAGTGAGTGTCTGCCTCATAACCATTTCCAAACACCTTGATGTGAAAAATATCTGAAAAGACATCTACCTTATTGCTCAAGTATATGGTGTAAATCTGGTAGAAGGAAAAAAAAGAAAGAAACTGGTTGGTCCTGGAACAAGTTTAGAGTACAACATTTGAACAAGATTGGAGAAGATCTTACCATTGGACTCTGAGAAACAGGGGTGAAATCCAGCAGGTTCTGACAGGTTCTGGAGAACCGGTAGCGGAAATTTTGAGCAGTTCGGAGAACCAGGAAATACCACCTCTGGCTAACCCCAGAGTGGTGGGAATGGGGATTTTGCAATATGCTTCCCCTGGAGTGGGGTGGGAATGGGGATTTTGCAGTATCCTTCCCCTGGATTGGGGTGGGAATGGAGATTTTGCAGTATCCTTCCCCTGGAATGGGGTGGGAATGGGGATTTTGTAATATCCTTCCCCTGGAGTGGGGTGGGAATGGGGATTTTGCAGTATCCTTCCCCTGGAGTGGGGTGGGAATGGAGATTTTGCAGTACCTTCCCCTGGAATGGGGTGGAAATGGGGATTTTGCAGTATCCTTCTTCTGCCATGCCCACCAAGCCATGCCCCCAGAACCGGTAGTAAAAAAAATTGGATTTCACCACTGCTGAGAAGGATTGGCGGTCATTTGCAGAATGGAAAATCGGAATTCAAGCAAAAATTAAGCCATATTTTTAACTGATCCTGTCCTTGGCTAAAGTTTAAGATTTATTCCCTCATTAATCACTGGCTTCCCTTCATCCATGTTAAATATAAAAATGATTAGGAAAGATCCCCATCATGCTTAAAAAAAAATAATTAGCTGCTACATCATGTTGCACACATTCAGACAGAAAGGAGTGATTAAATTAGGAATATTAAAACCCCATTAATCTGTGCTCAGCTTAAGCTCTGCTTGTTCATCTCGCTGTGGCACTTATTATTTCTGACACTGAAAGATATCTGAATTACCAACCGAAACAAGGTTACTATCAGAAAGGTGTCAGGTCAGCAATTAGTCAAAGGTGGGAGAAGATCCCTGAACGGAGTTATGCTCGACATTCTGCGAATGTGTCAAGATCTCCTGACTTCTCATTGTTGTTTGGGTGAGTAGGTCACTTGCAAGAACCCGGAGAGCACACAGATAACAGTGCAATCTGGTTATTACAGAGCTGCATTTGACACTTGTTGTCAGGGCCTACACAAGAACATCTTGATCAAGACACTCGGTTTGGTACTTTTGTGGCAGTTCATGAATAGCTGGCCATGCAAACACCAAAAACTATGGGGGGGGGTTCAACATCCCCCATCCAGGTACCTGGCAAAGGTTTATCTGGGGAAATAGAGAAGTGAAACTGCAGGGTGCTGAAAGATCATTGTAGGGTTACTTTTCATGAGAACCCCAAATCAACCCTTTGCATTCACAGATATAGGAAAAGGAGACCAAATCAAGCAAAACAACAAGTTCTGAAAAATGGTCAGTTTGAGTTGAGGGGTGTCCGTCAACACTCCAGAATGTAGCTAGAAGGTAACTAATTGATGGCCATTACAGGTACAGTGTCCTTCCTATGTATAGGTTACCACTCCTTGCCTGCCTTACAGCAACCTGAGATGGACAGGTTTAAAAACACCGACTACTCCAAAAGAAATGTAAACAAGAACAATTGACAATTGAAGACTCACGGATCACCTTCTGAAAGGAATGGGAAAAGGCCTCTACTTGCCATCAGATTAAATTCAGGGAAAAGGGAAATTTTGACACACATCTTTATGAAGGCTGGTGGGAAGCTTGTAACTATTCCTTTGGCAGCTGTAATTCTACTGAAACATTTAGATGAAATTACACACTTGTGCCAGGAATGTGAGGGGGGGGCACATGTCCCCAGCTCCAGGCTCCACTTATTGTCAAAAGAGCCAAGAATCCTGCTTGTATGCAGGGCTTCTCACCTGAGTAGTTTTTCTGTTTTGCATGCCATTCTGGGTATCCTGGCCAGCTTACACATACACATACACATGCACACACAAACACACACACACAACATCCCTACAAGTAGACCTCCATAAAAAGTGTCAGGAAGACTATTTATTTATTGGACTTATATAGGTATCTATTTCATAGAATGACTCTTGGCAACTGACAACAATTCATAAAACCTAATTAAAACCAAAGATATCTTGAAATCCTAAGATCCAATAAAGTACCACTTCCCAAAATACTTCACTGAAAGCCTCAGGACCTGGCATGACAAGTGTAAAGCTATTCAGCTAAACTTCTGCCTTCTTTGGTCTACAACTCTGTCTTAGTGAAAATGAGGTGGCTCTCAAAGCAAGGAAAAAAAAATAGCAGAAATAGTTTTCCTAAAACATCTTACAAAGAAGATGCATACAGAGAAAGTTGTATTATACTTTACAAGGCCATTTTTCAAATTAATGTAATATTGGTGGAGGTTCCCTACTTGGAGATGCTTAGGAAGGGACTTCCAGGCAAATCGTATGTTGATTTATTTGTTTAAACATTTCATAGAAATAAAGTCCTCTAGGCATTCTACTGTATTATTTAAAATAAATGGATTATATCATAAAATCACAATGAGGATCAATAAAGAATATAAAACTAATGGTCTTGCCAACTCAGTATAAATGCTGTGTGTTTGGATAGGTATGCATCTTTGATAGTATAAAATTAAAAGTATAATGAGGCACATGCATTTTAACTGCTCTTTCAATATTAAAATACCGAATTATTAACTTGGTATTAAAAAGGCAGAAGTGTGGATTCATTTCTATGAGCAGCATTTCTATGAGTTTGCCAGAATCCAGAAACTTTCAAGAAGAGCTTCTCTTGGTGACATTAAAATACAGACAGGGGTGAGGAACTCAGATGCCATGTTCTACAGGGTTTTATAGGTCAAAACTGCTATTTTGCATCTGATTTAGAAGTCAAGTTCATATTGCCATCCAATGCCCAGCAAATCATAATGCATGGGTACAATTAAAACCAGGGACGTGTGAGGAATGTATGGCTGCAGAACATTTTTAAAGAAGATAAACATTTCTTCTTCAAGAAGAAAAAGGAATAAAACCAAATTATGTTTAGACAGCACCACGAACACTCCTGGAGTTGCCGATATGATTTACAGTTCAGAGAAGCACCTGTGTATTAGGAGAAGGTATGCACATAAATACATGCAGTTCAATTCTGTGTCTTCTCAGAGACAACTTGTCACCCACTTCCACTTGGCCATGAAGCTTATTGGGTGACTTTTAGCAAAGTTAGAGAACATTAGAGAATGGTTTGAGAATGAAACAGGCAGAGAAAGAGAAGGAAAAGCCTTGAAGAACATGTTAAGATGTAAATACTGCCAAAAATTCAACAGATTATTGTTTGATTTATATTTTATCTTTTGACTTAAGTCATCCATCTGTCCTCCCACATCTCATGCTTGCCTGCATTCTCGCATCTGTAGAAGCAGACACCCTAAAGAGAACAAAGAGGGGAAAATTCTTTTATCCCAAATCTAACTTTTAACAGGTTTATCAACATAGTTATGAACGTTCAATGATCTGAGTCCCAAAGAAGGAGATAACATGAAGCATGATTAGACTTTACAGTGGGATATTTGCAAACCTTGATATAGATGTAATCATTCACAACCTGTCCTCCACAAATAGCAAATGGGTGTAACTGATCCCCGTAGAGTACAACTTCCTTTACTGCCTTTGTGGCAGTGAAACTCATCAGGAACAGCCTCCACACGAGAGAGAAAGCTCAGGCATTGGGAGCAGCATCTGACTTCTTTGTTCCCTCTTCCCCTTTTCTGATGATATTTACTTAGGTCACCGATATCCTACTCCCTATGGTGGTAGGGAAATCAAACATATGAGATTTCTGCCAGTGTAAGCATGGAGGATATGGCACACCTCTTCTTCCAGGTGTGCTCCTGAGAAAAAGTACCAGCCTGTTCAAGTGCTAATGCTGGAGAGAGAGGAAACCAAGAACCGGACTGGGGATTAATTGACAACTGGGGGAAGCAATGCGATGCATTGGAATTTTCAAGACAATGCATTGGATAAGGGACCTGTCAGGCAAACGTCTTTCCTCTCAAGAAACTCCAGTAACTAATGCACTATCATGAAGTCTTTTGCTGCAATCTATCCTTGACATTGTAAACATACCTTGGTCTGTGGTGAACCTTTCCCTATCATTAAAATGTCACGTGTAAGAGATATTTTGGTATTTTGTTTTAACTTTCAGAAGATAGAAAGATTAAAGAAGAAGCCTTCTGGGAGGTATCCTGCTGATTGTCATCTAATGGGCCAGTTTCTATTGTTCACTTTCAGGAACTGTGTGTCCCAGAGATCCAATAGCCATGGAAGACGCTCATTCAGGAGCCTAGTCTTTTTACTGGGAGGCTTTATTTTAAAGCTATTAATGGATAGGTCTGGCATCCCTGAAACTGTTAACTTCCAGAGCACCTCCACATAATGCATAACACAGCAGGGTGCTATAATTTTTCTCCTCCACTCCCCCCCCTTTCACTTCCTTAAAATCCATTCCAAATGAATGACATTTGCTGAGTGTATTTATGCAGCCCTTTCTAATCCCTTCAGAATATTAAGACTGCATTACTTTGTCTTTGGTTACATTAACTTCAATTTTCCTTATGAGTAAGTATTTGGTGAAAAATTAATATACTGAAGTTGAAAAGAATCTTATGATGGGAAAAGACTAATTTTGTCTCCTGGCTGCTCAGATATCGGAGAACACTGGGGTTAATGTAATTAACTTACATTTTTATCCTGGGTTGTGTACATACACTGAATCTCCCGGCTGGAAACAAGATTAGATTTTATTACACTATATATCCTGGTTATCTTCACCATGCCTCCAATATTACTTCCCTCAATGACTTCAAGGCTCTTTGCTGCAATGAGAATGCACAGCCATCTGGTACTGAGCCCATGCAGTTTATTTAAGGATTTAATTAAGTGCTCTAAACGGAGAGCTTCTTCGAATTAACATTTTAAATGTGACTTATTGCAGGTTTAATATTGTCTTAATGCCAACCTGGGAAACTCCATAGCAAGTTGTTGACGTTTAAATTGAATTCATTTGGGTGGCTCCAGGGGGACTCATTAATTAATCTAAACAACTAATGGGGATTGGTTCTGACTTCTGATGAAGATTATTTACAGAGACAATTTGCTGTGAATAAAGAGTCACAGTAGGCATATGTTTAATTGATTTTTTTTTTTTAAAAAAAGGGGACATCTCATTGTATTTAATATCAGAAATGCATCTTACGAACAAGCTTTGAAATGCCATGAAAGCAAGGATGGTTAGAAATTTCCTCTCTGAGTGCTAATAACAAAGGGAATGGGTAATTACATTTCCCCACGAACTATGATGCTTGTGAGGGACTACAGGTCTGTCTGTTTAATAGCTTAAAGCAGCTTTCCCCAACCTGGTGCTTTTCAAATGAAGTAGCGAGGCTGATTGAGGACTATGGGAATTGAAGGGCAACCTATGAAGGGCAGCACATGGGAAGGGCAAAAGGAGGGAGAAAAAATTACACTTGATAGCCAAGTTTGCATTAGTATTATTCTGTTATTTCCAGCTTCATGTCTTTAGCTGCAGAGCTGAAGCATAAGGCTGAAAGAAGTGGGAATAGCCCAAACAATGATAGAATGCAGCTAGATCCAATTTAAAACATGGGTCCCTGAGTCGAGATTAAGAGGCAGGAGGAAAAGTAAAGACAAGCGAGGAAGGCAAAACAGTCCTCAGAACTCATTTGGGGAACCTGCTGTTATTCACTCCTATCTCCACCAGGGGTGGGTTCTATTTACCTTTACTACTGGTTCGCATGCACAGATCACTTCTGATGACGTCCGAGTCAGTGGGCGGAGCCTCCCGCAGGTTTTACTACCGGTTCTTGAGAACAGGTCTGAACCGGGGGCAACCCACCACTGATTTCCCTGTGCCAGGTAGTTCTCTAATCAATGAATGAATGAGTTACTCAGAGAGGGCCTATTGGGGTGGTGTGTATATGAAGATAGACGTAATCCTTTTATCTCTGTGATTATGTGGTACAGCACATAAGTATCCAAATGCATTTGTTATGTCCCTTGGAACCCTAAAGGTGGCTTGTCCCTGATTTAAAGGAAAGAGCTGGTAATACTAGAGTTAATCTATGCTATAGCACTGATAATATGTTGTGTTCAGGTCTGGTAAAATCAAGTGATTATGTAAAAATCTCAATATTCATTTACTGATCTATTCACTTGTACAAATCTGAACCTGCATTCAGAATATCAAGAAAAATAAAAATGAAAAGATCATTAATAAAAGTACAAAAGGTTTTCAAGTCATAACAAAAGAGCTATCATTACAAATATAAAGCATTTGAAATACACAGTATCAAGTATGAATGACAATAGAAATGAAAATGGGAAAATACACTTTATAATGTATTGGGGGTATTTATGTGTGTATGTTTTTTGTGGGTAGAAAGAGACACATTTCTGTCTAGATGCTATCTTGCACTGGCACCCAGATGACATCACAATGTATGCAGTGTTTGCTAGATATCTGATAGAAGGAGGTGTACAAATTAGTTAAGAAAGTCTGCTAATTATACAGTTTAAATACAGTTTAGTTAAGGAGGAAGGAGATTACAGTATTTCCATTCTGTTTCCTATCAAAAGAAATCTTGGAGCAGTTTACAGTTTAAAAAAATAGCAGACTCAAATTCAGTGAAGTCAGCACTGTTAAGGATCTTCAAAGGGCAACTTAAGTGACTGTTACAGGCATAATAATTACTCACAGCAGCTCATTGTTAGCAAAACCAACTCTTGGCTACTAGAAAAGAATACAGACTGCAATATTTTAATGAAGACTCTTATATCCCATAAGCAGATTTTAGAGGAAAAATAATAATTCAGCAACAACTTTTCATCAAACCTGGCTTTCATTCAATATCCAGTTGTCTTCCGGGTGCGCTTCAAGGTGTTGGTTATCACCTTTAAAGCGCTCCATGGCATAGGGCCTAGCTATCTGCGAGACCGCCTGCTGCTACCGACGACCTCCCAGCGACCCGTGCGCTCCCACAGAGAGGGCCTCCTCGGGGTGCCATCAGCCAAACAATGCAGGCTGGTGACCCCCAGGGGGAGGGCCTTCTCTGTGGGGGCACCTACCCTCTGGAATCAGCTCCCCCCAGAGATAAGGAGAATCCAAGACCTCAGTGCCTTCCGTCGCGCCCTTAAAACCCATTTATTTAAACAAGCCGGGCTGGCTTAAGATGAAATTTTTAACTGTTTTTAAATGTTTTAAACGTTTTTAATTGGTAAATGAGTTTTAATTGGGCCAAATTTATATATCTTTTAATTGTTTTTAATATTTGTTCTGCATGTTTTTTAATCTGGCTGTACACCGCCCTGAGTCCTTAGGGAGAAGGGCGGTATAGAAATCCAATATAAAATAAAATAAATAAAAAATTGAAATTGGTACAGAACAGGCAATTTGGCACTCATTACCCTGTTTTCCCCAAAATAAGACATCCCCTGATAATAAACCCAATCGGGCTTTTGAGTGCATGGCAATAAGGCCAAGTGCTTATTTCAGGGTTCAAAAAAAATATAAGACAGGATCTTATATTCATTAGGTAATGAATTCAGAAGGTGGTTCCAACCTTGAATTGTATATCAAGGATGCCAATAACCAGTACAATGATCCATCTATTATTGGCAGACAACTACATATCTTACTGGGAAATCTTACTGGGAAAAGGGAAATGGAGTCTCTGTGGTTTCTCCAGCCATCTTAAACTTAAAGTCAGATCAAACTAGATCAAATCTAAGGCAAAGATTCTTAGATATAGAAAATTAATCAGAAACTGCTACTTTCTTTCACAATATAATTGCAAATAGCCAAATTTGTGTGCTGAAACCAATCTCATATTTATATCACAATTCCCAAATTCAGAAGAGCTTATCTTTAGCTCAATTTAATTGATTTCCCACAGCTGTCCTGGAAAGCAAATATACAAAAAAATCCCATATGAAACCTGACACTCCCCAGTGATATGGCTACCATAGAAACCACAGTTCTTGTTCTTCTCTATTTTACAGGGTCATTTGTAACTAGCTGATTACCCCTCCTTTATTTAAATGTAAATTAATCAAGATAAAATTATTTTTCTAAAAGTAGCAAATTTTGCTACATTATTTATAAGCTTCATCCACAAATGGTTGCCAATAGTTCTTGTTGTTAGGGTATAAGCTTTGTGTCGTTAGTTTTATTGGATATGCTTTTATTGGTCAATGACTGAAATCCTGCCTACTTAAAAGAAACTCAAGAACCAAAATACGAAGTTAGATCCTCAATCTGATCATGACCAAGTACAGGAACTGATGGAATATTACTAAAATATGTCAAGCAACAGAAGAATAACTCATGGCAAAAGAGATGCTAATTGTTGAAGCCAGCTTTTAGAAAAGGCCAAGGAACATGAGACATTATTGCTAATGCACAATGGATAATTAAAAAAGCCAAATAATATTAAAAGAAAAGTAACTGTGATTATAGATTGGCCTTCAAGTATGTAATTCACATCAAGCTGTGCAGAAAAATGGGACTCTCAGAACATCCATTGTTCTCATGAGAAAATTATATACCGCTCAGAAAGCCACATTATGGATAGAACATGGTGAAGCCGAGTGGCTCCAGGTTGGCAAAGGAATGTGACAAGGCTGTACACTTCAACCTATATGCTGCATATACGTTAAGGGAAGCTGGATTGGAAGAAGGTAAGCCTGGTATTAAAATTGGAAGAATAAACAACAGTTACTTGTGCATGCTGATGACACTACCCTGTCAGCCAAAAATACTAAGGATCTGTGGGCTATAATAATAAAGTGAAAGTGCAAAAAAAAAAATGTGACTAAAAAAGATCAAAGTAATGACAACAAATGGAACAACCAGCCTTAGAATTGGCAATGAAGATACCAAAGAGGTGGATAGTTTTTGCCTTTTAGGATCAACTATCAGCAGTAAAGGAACAAGCAATCAAGCAATACATGTCATTGATCATTGAACAAATGAACCCAGAGCTCCCACTTGAGGAACAAATGACCAGGCTCAAATTATCCTACTTTGAACACATTATATGATGACCTAGCTCCGTAGAGGAGGTTCTAATGCTGGGAAAGATGGAAAGAAAGAAGAGAATGGCTAGCAGCAAGGTGGATGGACTCAGTTACAGTGGCAATGAATGCACTTTTGAAAGACCAGGTTAGGGAGAGATTTGCATGGAGAAAATCTATCTATATGATTTTTAGGAATAAAAAATGACTTATGGTACATAATTAATCAACCCTGTCCTTTCTTCTTCATCATATCAAAATATTGTACCATATCAGAATAATTTTGAGTAGTTATTGTGAAGAATCACAATTAAGAGTTTATTGTTTTTTTATTACTGTTGCTGCTATATTATGAAAAACTGATAGTGCTGATTTACTGTTTTACTGAATCTTGGTGGTTATAACATTCCTTGAACATTCTCTGAGAACATAAAGATAGGATATAGAGGGTTTTTTTAAAAAAAAAAACACTTTATTTTTAACTCAGAAGCTGCATTCATACTGGCAGCAGAAATAAGTTAAAATGTTCTGAATAAATTTTCCTCCTCTATTCCACTGGTGGAGGAGAGAGAGGGAAAGGGAAATATGGAAAACCTGTTTGCTTGTCTTTCTCACATTGCAACTGCCTTCCAAAAGGGAAGACTTGATCCTTGTCCAAGAGAATAACCACCAACAAGGTAGATGGGACTCAATGGCAATGAATGCAGAGTTGGAAAACCTGAAAGTCAAGATTGGGGATAGATCATCATGGAGAAAATTATGTGGTTGCTAAGAGTCAAAAACAACTTTAAAATGATTTTGGATAATAATCTGATAATAAGGAAAAATAACTTGATAATCAGTCAAACCATTGTATAATGTTTATTCTGTTCAGTAGAGGTGTTTGTGTGTTGTGGCCCGCCAGCAGCCTGCGCAGATTGTGGCTGATCCCGATGAGGAGGAGGCTGGTGTGGTGTCGTGCCAGCAGCCTGCGCAGCCGGCGCTCGCGTCGGACAGCGAGGAGGCTGAAGAGGATGTGGTGCCAGAGGCAGAGGCTCAGCCAGGGCCTTCAGAACCTCCAGAGGCTCTTCAAGTGGAGAGAGCGAAATGGAGGAGCCTCTTCTCAATGCTCGAGCATGCAGGGCTGCCAAAAGGCAGGAGTGGCTACTCAGGAGGAGGAGGTCTCCTCGAGAGTAAGGCTTGAGGATAATTGGCCTCTCCCTTAGCCTATTTAAGTTACAGGCGGTTAGTAAGTTTCTTGCTGGAAACAACTTGTAATTATCATCAGAGCATTTTTGGAAAAGTCTTATCGTATTTTGTTTTCTGGCTGGTTGCCAACCTTTGCCGGACTTTGGTTTATTCTTGCTACTTAATAAATTTGATAAGGACCATTGGTGTGTGTCAATATCCTTGGAAATCTGGAGCTGGGGCAGAACATTGTGTAAAATTGCAAAATGAACGAAGTATGGTAAAAACAGTAAAAAATTACTGTTTTAATTTGCTGATTGTAAAACACCCAGTGTCCAGAATGAAAATAGAAAACAGCAAGAATAACATACAAATGTTACAAAGCTCTTCTGGCTAGAAATTGTAGGAACTGGGGTCCTAAAAATTTTTAACAGCATTAGTTGGGGGGAAATTGAATGGCATGGACTAGCGACTGCTTTGTCAGATGCAAACATGACTAATGGTTTATTTTAAGTGACATGAATCTTGGACATATACCATAAAGAAGTCAAAACCTCCAAATTTTGTACCCCTGTTCTTATTAAAGGGATTTTGAGCTAATACAAGGCTGTACATTAAAAAGAGTGCACACCAACAGTACTCTAATGAAAAGACAGATTGATAGGGGGAGTCTTCTCGTGGAATTCCAGCAGCCACCTCTTTGTATGGTGATGAAATGCTACAAAGAGCATTGTCATATTGGGTTGAGACAAGAAAGGATGTCTTTTATGCAAAATACATCCAGTGGTAACTTTTAAACTATCTAGCAGAATGGTTAAAAATTGTACATTCAGTGGGATTTCCAGGGGAGACTTGTTGTGTGGTACATCTGAAGGATTGGGATGGTGCTGGAATATTTCAATGATCATCATCATCATCACAAAGATGGAAAAGAAACAGATCATTGTTGCCAAAAATAAGGCACTGTAATATCTCACATAAGAGTAAAATATGTAACTTTCCCTTCTCAGGAAAACTTACTTGATGGCAATCAATCTAAATGAAATTGGGTTTTTTTTTTAACATAAACTTGTCAATACATATTAGCCAATATTTTCCCACTCTGTTGTATATCAAAAGCACCTAGAAGCCCAGTTCTTGAAAAATCCACTATGTTTGTGTGAATCCCTTCAAAAAGTTTATGTAACCTTAATTAGTATGCTATGAGTTATCAAATCCCATCATTTAAAATCAAATCAAATATTCTTTCTTATTTGAGACATTTTGATTGCTGTTGCTGTTTCTTAGAGAAGCAACTTTAGTTTCCAAATAAATATTGACTGGAAAGGTGCAGCAATTAAGTTATGTAGAGCAAATATGGAAACTGACCTTTTTGTTCTCACAGAGAGTCTCGTTTTCTTTGGTTTTAAATTCACAAGTAGTTGTTTCCATGTCCTAGGGGGAAAAAAGGAGTGCCTTCCCATTACTGTCAAATATTGAAAATCTCGTATTGAAAACTAGAGAGTTGTTTGCTATTTGGGGGCCTTTTATTAAGAGGTCAAGAATTCAACTGTCAGTTTCTAAAGATTCATTCATCAGTCAAATGTCAGTCATTTCTACGTCTAGCATAACTTAATTGGGCATTACTGGACTGAACATACGGATACATTTACAGCAGCTGCTGAATAATACTTCATGATTCAAAGTATGATGCAGAGAAAATACAAGAAATTAGCCACTATTGATGTTAGGCTTATATATTAAGAATACTTAATTAAGAATAATTAATCAACCATTCAACTGAACCGAGATTCACACCAAAATACTTTTTTAGCATATAAAACATATACTTCTACTATGAAAAGAAGACAGATATCCATGCAAGGGAGTTTTGGTTGTTATAAATCTTTCCTTGGATCTCAAGGAGGAGGTGATATATAAAAATGTCTTTGGACAAATGGATGGATAGACTCATACAGAAGCATATATAATGCAAACGTTTTGGAAAAAAAAAGAGGATTTTATTATTATATAAAAATAAATGAAAACACCAAAACTGTGATAGGATATTTTAGCAAAGCTTATGCTAGCCTATGAGTATTTTGCAGTTCTAGATTTCTAGCACAGAACAATCAAAATAAATTGTTGCATACAGATTTTGAAAAGAATAGCATTTACATTTACGGCTATGCTTGGGAGTGTGAACAAGGAAGGAGACCACACAAGTTGGTAGTGTATATGTTCTATGTCATCTGCCACATCTACCATCTTGTTATTTTCCTTCCTTTCTGGTCTGCTTCTTCTGCTGTATGGTTTTGGTTTTGTTATAGTGTTTCTTATTCTGTTTATTATACTGTGAACCCCCCAGAGTCACTCTAAAGTTGGATGGCATTGCATTCAGATAAACCAACAAAGAAGCAAACAAACACAGCGACTGGAAGGTAATGAAAGACATTCCTGGCCTTCTTTTCACTTGTTGTTGCTGAACATGCATTCATTATGTTTCTACAAACTAATGGCGGTTTTATTTGAGTCAACCTGTAGTGCCTATTCAAATTCTCCACCGTCTATTTCCAAGCATTCTCACCAGAAGAATTTTGTGTTCATCTGAACTGATCCTTTCTTGCAAAACCTACTTTCAAAAATAGCTACTTGTTCTTTATTCTTATGGCAGACAATGAAATCTATTCCTTTGAGATAAGCTATACATCATTCAACAAGGAAGTAGCAGAAGAAACCCAGGAGAGACAAACTAAATGTCAGTATCTGCAATAGCAAGTAACTGTTCATAAAGACCCAGTAAGGCATGCTGTATTATATTTTCTGGGAATAGTTAGAACCTGTTGATTTTAAGGAAATGGAAAGAATCCTTGGTGAAACAAGCCCCCTATTAGTTGTTATTAGTTACATATATTAACAGCAGTAAGATTGGCCTTTGCACAAAAATGGAAAAATAAAGAGATGCCCATAGGAGAAATATTAGCTAAAATCTTAACTTGTGTGGAAATGGACAGGTTGATGCTGGAACTCAAGGATAAGAGCGAATCAGAGTATTATGAAATCTGGAACACATTTTATTATTGGATGGACAGGAGGAAGAATGCGGGGATAAAGGATTATTGATGAGTTGAATGTTTAGAAACTTTTACGTTAATCATCTGGGATAGATAGGAATGAACTAGGCATTGATGTAACATTCACAGATGAAAGAACCTACGTGTTTGAAATGTGATAAATAACATAAATATATATAGTGATAAGAAATTGTATTTGTTGCAAGGTAAAAACTGATGAAAATGTCTAAACCAGAGAAGTTAAACCATGTCCAACGTTTTAACATTTGTATTATTAATGAAAAACATTTTTTTTAAAAAAAGCCTCCACCTACAGACTCGGTCTCTGCTCCATCTGGCTTATATGTGCTATCAGGAAGAGGTGAGTGGATGAGCTGGCTTTGTACAATTGTGAATACCTCACTGTGGGTGGAAATATGCCAATGTTCTTGAAAGAGGCATTGTGTGCCCTGTCCTTAACAGGCTGACCCTGAATCCTACTGTACTTACTCACCAAGCTGTGTAATCTCCCCTTTTTAGATGATGTGACATCAGCTACAAGGGCCCTAAAAGGAATGAATTATCTGCACGCTTTTCATTCAGTCTACCATTGGTTACTCTCACTGATAATCTAAGATGGAACCAAGGTTGGAGATATGTATTTTTCAGCATCATGGTTCTTTGGGGTTTGGGGTTAGCACTTTGAATTGCATCCAGAAATAAAGTGGACTCTTTGGGGCCGTCTGCATGGGTTGGAAGTTAGTGTCCTTAGTGGTTCCATTTCAGGGATGGATTCTACTTACCTTTACTACCGGTTTGCAATGGGGCATGCGCAAAAGCTTCTGCACATGCACAGAAACGTTCTGATGATGTCAGGGTCAGTGGGCGGAGCCTCCCACCAGTTTTACTACCGGTTCTATAGAACCAGTGTGAATCGGGGGCAACTCACCACTGTTCCATTCCTTCCTGAAAGAAGGGAAGTGTGTGCAAATAGGAGGACAAATAACACTCTTGTGTACTCCAATGTGGGCTCAGCTCGCTCTCTATCTTATTTAGCATCTACGCGAAATTGCTGGGTTTTGAACAGTTTAGGGTTCAGATTCATCAATGTGTAGATGGTATTCAGCCATTCACTTTTGTCTCAGAGCATCCAGGAGATGCAATGGAAATCTTGACCAATGTCTGGAGGCTGCAAGCTCTTGGGTTGGAAGAAATACATTTAGGTTTAATGCTAGCACAATGGAATGCTGTGGGTTCAAAAGCTGACAACAAGTAAAATCACTTATTAATGCTCTTGAGAGAGTTGTGCTCCCTAAGAAAGAGTAGGGTAAAAACTGGGATACTTCCGGACTCTCGGTTCTCGGTACAGCTTGGAAGCTGTAACCAAGAAGCCTTTGTCTATTGTGACCATTCCTGGAATGGAAGTTGCTGGCAACAGTCACTATGTTCTTGTGTTCTCACAGATGGAGCACTGTAATACATTACAGGGGACCACCCTTGAAGACCATCTGGAAACTACAACTAATGCAAAATGTAGCAGCCCACACACTAACAAGGATAACTCCCTGCTTTCACCTAACAGTACAGCAGGGGTTTCATTATTTGCCAGTTTATTTCTGGATGCAATTCAAGGTGCTGATTGAAACTTTTAATTGTTATCTTTTTTTTTAAAAGCCACTCATTCCAGATAGAAACAGCCCAACCATGGTATGCCTTTAGAGAAGGCTTGCTAAGAATCCTCAGTCCTCATGCAGTGTAATGAAAGGAGGACCCAGAGATGGGTCTGTTCTGCAGAAGGTCTCCTCCTGTAGAATACTAGATCTAAATTCATTCATACTCTCACCCTAGTATTTAAAAAGCTTTCAGAAAGCCTCTGGGGCCTGACACATGAGTAATGGAAGGGTGGTAATGGAGATATGTGAGACCATTATAATTATGAATTAGTTTTTATTATTCAGTTCTGGGTCTTCTATTATTGATATTGTACTAGTATTGCTGCTTGTGAGCCTCTTAGAAGTACACCCTCAGAAAAGCATGCATTAAAAGTAAAAATAAGTAAAAATGGTTTGAACTCAGCGGTGAAATGCTACCGGTTCGGACCAGTTCAGGAGAACCGATAGTGATAAAAACTACCGGTTCGGGCGAACCGGTAGTAAAAAAAGCTACGGGTTTCTCCTAACTGATATTTCTGATGATCAGCTGTGCCGTGTGATTTAAAATCACTAGAAAGCAGGAAATCCTGCTTTCTAGTGAATCTAAATCGCGCGGCACAGCTGTTCTCCCCCCTCGCTGTTCTATTTACCTTCCCAAGCCTCCTTTCCCTGTGTGAAGCGTGCATTTGGTGCATACTGCACATGTATGCACAACACATGCTTGGCACACACTGTGTATGTGTGTGCACACAGCACGCAATTGATGCACACCGCGGATCTGCAGGCAGCGAACCGGTGGTAAACCGGGGAAGATTTCACCACTGGTTTGAATTATATTTCCCAAGGCATAAGACATATATACAAACCCATGAGAAAGGTAGGAGCTGATAGAAAGGGTTTATTACAAGAATGAGCTATGCTCTAGAAGCCCCTAATTCAAATTCAGCCTCAGCTAGGCATGACCCCAGGTCAGTCCTTCTCTTTCAATCTCAGCAAATCCACTGCTCCTCTGAACAGATGGATAAACAGGAATAATGATTTCCATCCCTCATGATACTTATAAAGATTGCTGATATATATGTACACTCAGAAAGTATATATATAGAAACTGAATGGCTTCTTATGATACATTTCCTTGATTTTGGAATGCCACTGATAATGTTAAAGATAAATTGTACAGAAAAATGTAACACGCTTCGATCAGTCATTTCATACGGCCCTGGTCAGTTCTGTCTGTTTATTTAAATTTATATGGCACCCATTTCCCCAATTGGGTGACTCTGGGCAGCCTACAGAACATTAAATGATATATGGAAAAGCAGTTAAGATTTTACATTGTTGGTTCCACTATTATTCTAAGTCAACAACCGACATTGTTAATAGAGGTGTGCAAAATCTTTTAAATTTGATACAGTCCAGGCTAAACATGGCTTGTTTCAACCTGATTGGAAATGTTCTGACGGTGTCCCAGTTTCACTGAAAATGTTCTGAGTTCAGATTAAACTAAAGTTTCAAATTAAGGGAAAGTAGGCCTTCAAAGGAAGATAAGATATAAGAAAAATACAGCAAGCTTGCCACAGATTTGGTTAGCATGCTACATCCCTCAAAGCGAATCACCTATGATTATTTAAAGAAACAAGTTCGCATTATTTTAATTGCAGTTTCCTGACTTCCTTCATTTCACTGCACATTCAGTTACATTAGTTTTGTTAACCGGGGGTGGGTGACCATTATTTTCACAGCTGTAAGAGCAACAGGGTCACTATGTTGCAGAAGATGTGGGATTGTTGTTTGTCCATTAATATGGCTAGTCCGAGATTGCAGATATCTGCAGGTCTGTATATGTTTTGGAAAACCCTACAATTGGGATGCAAGTTATGAAATGCTTATTAGAAAATTATGTTGAGTTTTGAGCTGGTGAAATTTAAAGCAGGATCTTTATACCCACTTCATTCTAATTCAGCTGTGAGCTAAAATAGATACAGTACACATTGCAATAAAGGAAGAGCCAGGCAAAGGTCAGTTTCTGGCCATCTGTCCAGAAGAGATAGCAGTGTTGTATCTGATTCAGTCTGAAAAAACCAGAACAGTATTCTAGATAAATAAATGTATTGGCTCATGCAAATATAGTTAAAATGATGGCTCAGGTTTATGGGAAGTTGGTTAAAAAAAATAAATCCCTTTGACCATGAGCAGTTTGAGGAAATGGATGGATGGATGGATGAATAGATGGGGGAAAGGGAGACCTATCATGGGCTAATTCCAGATATTAGGCTCCCTATTAATTGAAAATGGAGTTATAAAGGATGTGTTACACTATAGTATCACTTTATATTCTTCCTACAGTGTTGTGAAGAATCCTGAGTAAACTGAATAAATTTAATCATGGGGGGGGAGGGAATCTTAAATACTCCTTAATAGCCCTATATTATTTATTTTACCTTTGATTGCTTATTACTCATCATGATTTTTTAAAATGGCTTATCAATATAGATGTTCAATTGAGAAGGAAAAAATCCTAAAGTGGTGATTAGAAATGTGTTTGTGCATGTTTTAATTAGCACCCTAGTATTGTTGAGCTACAACATTTAAGCAAGAATTCATTAATATTTGAACTTTTTTTTTTTCAAATGACAGCCAAAACCAAGTATTTAAGCTCTAATTAAAAGACTGGTTTTAAAAATTAACAGGGCTGTTAAGTACAGAGCTGCTGCTGCTGCTGAAGCATTCAGTATGCTGGCTGAACCCCAATGTTCTTCTGGCGCGGCTGTGAAAAAAACAACCCCAAACCACAAAGGAAGATTGGTAGAAATTAAAGCAAATAGACTCAGAAAGGCAGCTGACCTAAACAGCACTTTTTGTGTTTGTGTGTAACCTTAATCCACACTAGATCAATGTGTCAGTGACATGCTGGCTCTTGTGGACTTCCACATAATCATCCCCATTATTCTAACTTTCTATATCAATTTGTTGACAGATAGGAAATTACTGGGAGCTAGTAGTGAAACCTCTCTGCTTCAGAAAGAGGCTGGTAGCATCTATATTTGAACAGAACAGAATAACAGAGTTGGAAAGAACTTGGGAGGTCTTCTAGTTCAACTCCCTGTTCTAGCAGGAGACTCAATACCATTCCAGACAAGTGGTTATCCAGTCTCTTCTTAAATGCCTCCAGTGATGGTGTACCCAGAACTTCTGAAGGCAAGCTATTCCACTGGTTAATTGTTCTCACTGTTAGGGAATTTCTCCTTAGTTCTAGGTTCTTCTTGTCAAAACATTTTATTAAAAGCATAAACTTTCATGAGCTGAATCTCCCTTCATGACATATAGGTATATAATGATATCTTAATTCCAATGGAGAGAGAGATGATCCAGGATCTGATCAGAATTCCTACCAGTGGAGAATCTCCTCCCTTGTAACTCCAGAGGAAATGCTGCAATGTTATCTTTACTGCATTGCCTTTGGAGCAACTGGGTTAATGGGTTCAACGGCAGAAATGCTTCCTAAAGCCAGTGGCATCTTGGGAGCACAACTGTAATCAAGACAGACAAGGAGGATGGAAATGGGAGGAAGAGTTATGGCAGCTTTAAACAACATCCTTTTTTATTAAACCACATCTTATTGTATTTCCTATTCGTCGGTGCTATTGCTTTTCAAGTCAAAGGAATTCAAAGAAATATATTGGTAATTATGAAATACTATGTATTGAAATGGTCACTTCACCTTTTTAAAGTAAAAATTCAAAAAAAAAATGCTAGCTTTGTTTCAGTTATGGCTCTTCAACAACTTAATCTTTTAGTCAACCCACCCAGAATTTTCTAATGAAGCAATTTCTAGATCCCTAATGAATGAATCCTGAATCTGTTATATAATTTATAAGAATGTGGCGTTGTGGTGGTGGCTTAAATTCCATGGTTGGTTATTCTTAATATTGGCAACTCTGTTGGGAGGAAGGAACTACAACACTTCATTTTCTTCCATCTCTAACCGTCCAGAATCCCCAGGGAAACCTAAGGGCATTTTTTAAAAAAAAATTAGCTTCTTTAATTCACCACTGTGGAGCTAAGGTAGCAACTCCAGAAAAGGGGGTGGCCAACTTCTCTATGACAGGGGTCTCCAACCTTAGCAACTTTAAGACTTGTGGACTTCAACTCCCAGAGTTCCTCAGCCAGCTGGATGAGGAATTCTGGGAGTTGTAGTCCACAAGTCTTAAAGTTGCCAAGGTTGGAGACCCCTGGTCTATGATGCATGCTGGCTTTTTTCAGGAAGACGGTTTGCAGGGAGTTATTGAGCTCAGGCTTTCAGAAGAGAGAAGCTTTATTGGAGCTCTCAAGAACTCTGCCAAAGAGTTGAGATATGGAAAGATGATTAACTTGCTCAACTGTCTTCACATTTATTAATTAAAATATCTGCCACTCACATCAAGCTGGCAGAAACCAATTTCTATTCAGCAAAATTAGATCTTTCAAAAATTTAAACATAGGAAAAGAAATAAGCTGCTGCTTTTCCAAATAGGATCCCGCTAGTCACTGTGTACTCTCTACTCCTCATTGTGGCAAGACCAACCATTGCATAAAAATGCTTTTCATCATTTGCAAAAAAATTTATGCTCAAAATAGCCCCTTGGTTGCCTTAGCAACTAGCATTTATTTCTCCTCCATTCCTTCTCCCCCTCCCCTTACTCTTTGCATATTGCTGCATATTTCTATCATCTCTTTCCAGGCACAGTTCATAAACACGGCTGCATAATAAAGAATGTTATCACCAGTGACTTACAGCCCAGCTGCTGCAAATAAGATATGAAGTGGCAGGGAAATACAATTTCATGCAGCTAGGACAACAGATTGATAGGGTGCCCTTCAAATTTGATGCCACTTCTTTAAGTCTGTCCAAATTAAAAAAAAAAAAGTTGGTCTGCTCTCTTCCTCCCCCCTTTCTGGTAGCAATGACAATAAAGGCAAAAGATAATTCATAAGGATTTTCATTAGTTTGGAGCAACCTTGCCCTGAGATATGGACGATTCAAAGAGATGCACGTCTCTTTGCCCCTCGGCCCTGGTTCTACAGCTCTCTATCACCCTTGAAACATTTATCCATCTAGCTTGTGGACCTTTCTAATTTAAATAGACCCCTTTCAAATTATTATGCAGTCTCAGATTTCTTAGGATAGGCTGACCATAGACAGAGATAAAATAAAGCCTTCAGCTCCCACCTTCAGAGATTGGTTTTATTCAAGAAATATGGAAGTGGGACTTCGTTTAATGAGAAGAGATCTCAGGGACATTGTCTCCATCAAAGAAAAAATGAGAAGAGATTGCTTTTCAAGGATCCCTTGTGGCAATTGCTTGCTGATGGGCTGACCTCAGCAGGAGTTTTGGACATTGATCAGAACTGGGAAGACAGATTGCCCTGCCCTTTCATGATGAGATCATATGACTGCTAATGCCATGGAATAACACAGCAGAACCTGCTGGCATTGAAGGCCTATCCATAGGCCCTGCCAGGACTAAAGATAGGTTACACAGAAATAATTTGAAGGATCTACAGCTTATTTTTTCATTTGGAAGAAACTTATTTCTAGTGCAAACCTCGCATAGCTAAGCTGATTAGCTGACCTAGAGAAGTATCAAACAGGCTATCTTGCATCAAGTAGAGCTGTCTGATTGCCATTCCAGAGAGCTTCTGAAGATACCTGGATGAGCCAGCCTATAAATGCAAAGAAGTGTAAGGCTCACAGTAAAAGAGTTTTTGGTGGCAGTACATATCCAAGGTCAAGAGCCAAGGGAAAAATCACATGCCAGAGTTCTTAAGCACCAGAACTGTTATATGACTGAGGCCCAAAAGCTGAAGGGCAGAGAGTAGTCCAGTAAACAGCAGGCCCACTGTTAAGTTTGAATTGTTAGAGCTCCATTCAAACCTTCATCACAAGTTTTCAGAAAAGCCTTTAAAGGTTCTTACTTACCTTTAGTCAACAGGTTTACTCACAAGGAGCCTTACTGATGGCTCCTTAAACTGGCTTTTCAATGCCTGGCACTTAGCTAAACCTGATATGTCTATGGACATGTTTATATTTAAGCTGCTCCTGTCCTTAACTCATGATGGCTGAACTCTAAAATATCTTAAGAAAATTCTGTTTAGTCTGAGACATTTTGACAACTCCATGCAATGTGTATCCAGTCTGAACTTCCGACTGCCATCCCATCTTTCTGTTGTAGGAAATCAGTGACTGAGCTCTTTCTTTCCTGAGAACAGATCTTCTTAGATATACATCTATCTCTCTCTATCCCTCTCTCTCTCTCTCTCTCTCTCTCTCCATATGATCTGAGTCTTTATATATATGACTCAAGGGGGAGAATTCAATTTATGTTGTTAGCTACTAGGCTTGTTATCATAAACACCGAAACAAATGTATCTATATATCTATATTTATATCTCTCTTTGGGTCAGATTCATTTACAAGGGTTGGAAATGGCTCAATCTGAAAAACACAACAACAAAGAACTTATCTGGCTATTAGGAATAGATTTATATAGATTTGACCACCATTTCTTACTTGTATTATCATTTTTCCTCCAAACACATTAACTTTGTCTATGCAGAAATCTCTTTGAACTTCTCAATACTCAATATTTTTAAATTTGAAGTTCAGTAATTCATTGTTTAATTATTTTTCCAGTCATTCCTAGTAGAAGCCTTTCATTTTTCAGTACCCAAATAACCAACAGGTTATATGGGAGCTTGGGCAGATAAATATGTTGTACGTCAAAAATGTGTGCTGCTAGGGCTTCTTTTCTTCTCTCTCTCTCTCTCCCTCTCTTCCCCTCCCCCCTCTCTCCCCCTCTCTCCCTTTCTCTCTCTCTCTCTCTCACACACACACACATACACACACACACACACCTCTTTTAAGGCATAGGGGAAAGTAAAAAGTTCAGGGAAAAAAATTAGTAGTTAGGTAGTCCTAAAGGGTATTATAGACTATGGTAAACATTGACTTAGTTGAAAGGATGTTTTGACCTCTGCAAAATAATCAGTGAACTGTTAGCCTACCACAAAATGCTGAATGGCATTTAAAATGGACAGGTGCACCTGGGGCCTGGGGCCATAATATGGGAAAGTATACTTTAGAAGAGAAGAAGAAGAAAAAATTCCTTGGTGGTAAATAGGGATTGGGGGAGGGTGATTGTTGTCCATTCCTCCCTTCCAATGATTTCCAGCCTATACAGGGTGACAGAAAAGCTGAGAAATGAGGGTAAACTTTAAGTAGGGAGATTTGACTTTCCATCTTGATGCTCCCTTACGTGACTGTGGTGATAGGCTTGCAGTAATAATAGAAGTATTTTTGTTGTTGTTTCCTTGTGGTCATGTCAATTAAAATTGAGAAAAGAGCCCCTGAAAAAGCAGGAGCTGTGAAACAAATGGCCTTGCTTACTTAAAAAATAATTCCAGCTACTCTAATCAGTTATCCAAAAAAGAATTTTCAAATGATTTAATTCCGTGCTGTAAACACTTTCAAGACCAGGTCAGAAAGTTGCCAGTTGTGCTTCTTGCAGGTTCAGTATGCAAGAGCAGTGTGTGTGTGTGTGTGTGTGTGTGTGTGTGTGTGTGTGTGTGTGTGTATGTATGTATGTATGTATGTATGTATGTATGTATATATATATATATATATATATATATATATATATATATATATATATATATATATATATATATATATATATATATATATATATATATATATCCATATATATCCATTGATAGCTCCTTCCCTTAAGGGATAACTGGGAAGGTTCAATTATACATACAAAACAACTAATTCAGCTCTTCTATTTATTTGAATGGCAAAATTATATATTTCTTTGCCTGACCCTTAAATAAAGAAGCTAATTCCCCAGACATTTTATTCTATAAGTGTTCCCCTAATATGCAATGTCTAAAAGTATGTTCCCTCCCTCCCTCCTGCTAAATCTTTAAATTTTACTCGTATCTAAAGCATCATTAGATCTCTGGCTATGATTGTCTGCCATAATCAAGAAGAACATTAAGACAAGTGAATGGTGCTGAAAAATGACATCTTCTCTCTTTCTTCCCCACCTTTGCTCTGTGTCCCATTTTTGTCATTATAGGTCATACGCCTGCTCCCCACTTTATAGTGAAGTGATAAATGCATCAATGAACACATTACTGGAGGCTATTTCAATCTGGAAACAGAAAACCTCACTCAATTGCCAGCTTTTGTCCTGGAGAAAACTAAAATACCTATAGCCTGAATTTGTCTCTTTTTTCTTTGTGTTCTCAGAAGTGATTGATAATCAAGAAAGAGTCCACATTAGAGCTCAAGGGAAGTTAGAGATGAAGTTGCTTTCCCTTGCTTTTCAGGGGCAAGAGGACTATTTGCATGAGATGAAATTACCCCATAAATGACCATGACCTCATCTTGACTTCAATGTGAGATGGATGATTGATAGACAGACAGACAGACAGACAGACAGACACATAGATGATGGATAAAAGAGAGATAGATAGATATAGACAGAGATATTTGTGGGTTTCTTGCTAAAATGTTTCCCTCAAGAATGTCAAACAGAAGACCAAGGACATCATATTATTTAGAGAACACTCATTATATCTTATGTTACTGTTCATTTCACTTCACACAAATTATTGAGCTATCTGTAATTATAGGAACCAATGACTAATAATTGACATTCACAGCTGCTTTTGCACACAGAACTATGTGTGACATACAGGTATCTCAAAGGTTCTTTTTGAAAAGGCACCTTGTTTTTTTTTGTTTTTTGAAGACATTTTGCTTGTCATCCAAGAAGCTTCTTCAGTTCTCACTTCAAGAAAAAAACATCTTCAAGGAAAAACCAAGGAAGTCCATTAGCTTTTTGAAAAAGCATCTTTGGGACAACAATGACCTGGATGATTGAGACTCTCCATAGACAGACATACAGGTATGCATAACATCATTATATGTTTGTTAAATTCCAGGAAAGTTTCTATGCAACTTTATTACTTGGAAAACTTACCAAGGCATTTAAAAATAGCCTGACTGGAACAAATTTGATGTTGCAACCATTTGATGATGTCACCCTATCACTTCTATAATTCTGCTGCCCATATAAGTCATTTTTGGTGGAGAGCAGGAAATTAGGGTGATGAGAATATTTAGAGAAAAACCATTTTATTTATTTATTTATTTTATTCAATTTATATCCCGCCCTTCTCCAAGTGGACTCAGGGCGGTGCACAGCCAGACTAAAACACATATCGATACAAAATTTAAAATTATTAAAAGAATTAAATAACTGTGGCCCAAAAATTTAAAACATTGAAACTAAAACCCCTTTGACAATTTAAAAAGCTAAAAACTAAAAAGGGGAGGGGGTTTCACGCCAGCCTTGCTTGATGGAAAAGAAAAGTTTTTAGGGCATGGCGAAAAACCCGGAGATCCGATATCCTTCGTATCTCTGGGGGCAAATCGTTCCAGAGGGCAGGAGCTGCCACAGAGAAAGCCCTCTCCCTGGGGGTCGCCAGCTGACATTGCCTGGCTGACGGCACCCTGAGGAGTCCCTCTCTGTGGGAGCGCACTGGTCGGTGGGAGGCTATCGGCGGCAGAAGGCGGTCCCGCAAATACCCAGGTCCCATGCCATGGAGCGCTTTAAAGGTGGTGACCAACACCTTGAAGCGCACCCGGAAGACCACTGGAAGCCAATGCAGCTCACACAGGAGAGGTGTCACATGGGAGCGGTCCCTCGCTCCCATAATCCCCCGCGCGGCCGCATTCTGCACCAGTTGGAGCCTCCAGGTGCTCCTCAAGGGGAGCCCCATGTAGAGAGCATTGCAGTAGTCCAGGCGGGAAGTGACGAACGCCTGAGTGACTGTGCGTAGGGAATCCCGATCCAGAAAGGGACGCAACTGGCGAATCAGGCGGACCTGATAAAAAGCCCCCCTGGCCACGGCCATCATATGCTCTTCTAAAGACAGCCATGCATCCAGGAGGACACCCAAGTTGCGAGCCCTATCCGTGGGGGCCAATAACTCGGCCCCAATAGCCAGCGATGGCACCAGCTGGCTATATTGGGACGCCAGAAGCCACAGCCACTCGGTCTTGGAAGGGTTGAGTCGAAGCCTGTTACTCCCCATCCAGGTCCATGGGGTAAAGATATAATTGGGAGTCTAGATCCAGGAAATGACCAAACATCTTTCTACAGCTTCACAGCCTACATAAAAGAAATACTCTATATGAATCTTCTTTAGTAACATGTGAAGCATTTGCAAAACACAGCCTTGTGCAGCAACTTGTAGACCTTTAGAACACCATATATGGAAGCTGAACTACATTGATTGATTAAGCCTCATTTCTGTCGAAAGTGTAAATGAATTTTATATTCTTACTGCCTTGAAATCTGTCAGAGCGCAGCATTCAAGATTAAATAGACTCTATTTGCTTTGTCTACTGAGAATCAAGTATCTATTTCATAGGCTGCATTTGATTACAGTAGTGTTATTATGTTTGACCTAGAAAGATTGTATCCAACCACTTATTTCTAGTATTTTGATATACCACCTTGGCAATGGATGGCAGTTTCTGTCCTGTCCAGTGGCTAACCAAAAATATCAATTTCACATGAAAAATATCTAACATCAAATGTCACATTTTAATATAATTCTAATTACCTGAAAGTGAAAAAAAACATTATTTCAGATGTGAGCAAATATCATTGATCCTCACTTGCAATGAGATACAGACTTTTGGTTATGAATACTGATTATAAAGGAACCCGGAATAATAACTTCTTACTTGAAAATAGACTTTCAAACACAGTATTAAAAGACAGCCACAAAATATGTGACTGGCATGCACCCATGATTCTGATTTAAGCTACATGACTGAGATTTAAATCAGATTTAAATCAAACAGAGAGAAGATGTTTTCCTGAACAACAAAAGCAACAGCAAACCTGTCCATTATGAGGGCCAAGGATTAGCAGTAAGGAGATATGGAGAATCAGAGTGTTTAGCAACAGCAATAGCACTTAGACTTATATACCACTTCATAGTGCTTTTACAGCCCTCTCTAAGTGGTTTAGAGCCAGCATATTGCCCCCCAACAATCTGGGTCCTCATTTTACCAACCTCGGAAGGATGGTAGGCTGAGTCAACTTTTAACCTGTGAAAATCGAATTGCTGACAGTCAGCAGAATTAGCCTGCAATGCTGCATTCTAACCATTGCACCACCACAACAATTTCATTTGCTTTCCTTTGCCACACTCTCTACAGTTGCCCATGAAAAGATCTTCACAGGCAGTCTCTTATGCACGTTCCAGTCATTTTTACCTTTGCAAGGTAAGGTTTATGTTCAAAGGAACCAGCAGCAGTGACCACTTCGCATGTATAAAACAGGCTAAACAGACATCTTTTTGCGCATGGTTACTGAAGTTATGATCCTACAATTTTGCGTCATCTCAAGGATAGCCAGCCAACTGATTTATTGCACATAGAAACCAGTGGTGGGTTCCTCCCGGTTCGGTCCGGTTCGGCCGAGCAGGTAGCGGTGACGATATGATGTCACCGAACCGGTTCTCCCCCCCCCGCCCTCCCACCCCCCCACGTTATTCTTACCTTTTATTTGGTCCCACCCCCAATCTATTGCTGCCTCCTGAGTCCCAGCTGATGACTAGAGGGAAAAAAAAACTGTTTAAACTCTTGCCCCGGGGCTTCAAAGGGCCATCCTACAGCTGATCAGTGTTAAAAGCAAACAAATGAGTCGGGTCGTAAGTGTGAGGACTGGTCGTAAGTGCGAGGACCTTCCAGAAATGACTCTGACCAGCTAGCCACGCCCACCTAGTCACATGACCTCCAAGCCACACCCACAAAATAAGCCACGCCCACAGAACCGGTAGTAAAAAATTTAGAACCCACCCCTGATAGAAACCCGCCTCTAGGGAAGTTATTAATTCAGGGCCGATTGCATATCAAAACTTGTATGAAAATACAAATTCTTGAGATGGTTCTGTGGTTAGTGGAAGACTCTAAATACTTGAAAAACACCAAAGTTACCTAAATGTTTCATTTAAAATTGTTTCGTTTTCTCCTCCAAGGCTGGAGACAAAGGCTATATAGGATAAATTGGTTCCCACTACCAAGCTTGAAGACAGCACTTTGAATCTGGAAAGGAACACTCGGATATTGATTTTCCTGTCCCATTTCTCTGCTAGCAAACCAGACAATATAGCAGAGGATACAGATGTTACTGGATGAAATACAGACTGATACCATTCTGAATGTGGATCTGGAGTTTAAAAATGTACTGAGTTATAACAATAATATGGAAAAAGACTTTGTGGATCTGAAAATGGATTTAAAAACGCCAGAATATAAGACTGATATGGAAAATGATGCCAAAATGGATGTATAAATGAAATCAATTGATGTCTTAATAATCAAAGGGGGCATACAAATAATAAATCAGAAGCATGACTTAGAAAGATTTCTTACTTCTTAATTTACAAAAGGGATGTATTGAATCAAGGAAACTCTGTGAAGAGACAAAAAAGAATTGTTCAAGCTGTTACTGGAAGGAGATAAAGAGAAAATGATAAGAGATCAACTTGTGGGACACTATTTAATGGGACTAAACATAAAGGTTATTAAAAATGAAAAGATGATTTATAAAGGGAATTTGTTCGATAAGGGAATATAGAGATAGATAGATATGGTATAAATAGATATACACACACCTTATACACCATATATATTCCATATACCATATCTATCTATCTATCTATCTATCTATCTATCTATCTATCTATATCTATATCTATATCTATAAATTTATATTTGCTGAGAATAAATTTGTTTTGAATGTGACTGCTTGAGGGCTCCTGGATTGGAGTTGAAAGGCAAAAGGGAAGCAGTATGTTCCCTCCCATATTGGGGAGACATTTCTTCTGCTTTATTTTTTTTTTTTAGAGAAATTACATAAATTTAGAAAAAGTGATACATTTGGATTATAAAATTGAGTTTGTTTTGATTAAGATTAAAATACATGTTAATATTTCTGGCAGCTTTTAATGGAGATTTGCTGATTAGCATTGAATGATATATCTTGGATGTCTTGTAACTTGACTGTTGATAATGGGTGACATATGAGAAGAAAAGTTTGTTTTTAATTGGTGAAGATGGTGTTAAATTAGCCAAATTGTTTAAATTGTCTGAGGGGGGCAGTCATTTTTTATATATCATTTTTTTTCTTTTCTGTTTTATATTCTTTTCTCTATTTCTTTTCACTTTTCTTCTTCTTTCCTTTATTTTTCATATTTTGTCTTTGCTTTTTATCTTTGTATTTGCCAACTTTAATTTTTTTTAAAAAAATTGTTGGAGCAATCCAATTTAATTTTTGGATTTCTCTGTTAATGGATGTGAAAATGAGCTCTCTCTACCATGGAATGGCTCATCTGCTTGTCAGTTGCTTACAATGCTTTATGAGAAAATAATCCAATGCTACCTATCTTTTATCATCGGATATAAACTGAACAAGTAAATTATTACTGAAGTACTAGCATTAAGAACCAGGCTAACACCTAAAGATGTGAGAAAGGTTTATTTCTTCATTTACATAAGGCCCAAGCATGGAGTAAATAAATGCTACTACCTTTGTTTTCATTAAACAGCACCATGTTAATTTTCTTTATAAAAATTCAAATCATATTTTTGCTCCTTACTTCTGCATAAACTTTCCCTAATTTATACAAGCTAACTCCATAAGTTACTCCCTTCCCAAATGGATATTGTATCTTGATGATCTTTCAGAAACCGATGACTGGTTGTCTGTTGCTACCTATAATTGGAAAAAACACTGGCGATAAGAAAATTTATATAACAAAGTCAATAAAGAATATCAAGCAGAAAAGGGGAAGATGATGTGAAAACACACCCTACCTCATGTGTATGTAGAGAAGGCAGAGTTAAATTTCTATTTCCTTTACAAAGAAATATTCGGACAATTTACTGGCCCTGCCACCCACAATTAAAATTATCGGGCCATTGAAAGGCAGAGATGGAAACAGGCACTGGAGGGAAACTGCCTGTAGCTAACGGCAGAACCTTTCAAGCGGATCTGGAGGAAGCATTTTCTTCTTTGTTGCAATTCACCTATTGTCCTGATCAAATGAGCAGCAGCAACTACTTTAAACTCTCTGCCATTCTTGTCAGTCCTTTGCTCCTGAATTGGCTGGCAAACAAAAGAACCGCACTGGATACAGGATGTTATCCAAACTACTGTGTATAGCTTCTTGTTTTTGTTTGTTTTTTGTTTTGTTTTTATTTGATTTGTATACCGCTCTACTCCCGAAGGACTCAGGGCGGTGAACAGCCAACAATAAAATACATAAATACACAAAATTTAAAAACCCGATAAAATCAAATTAAACTTTTTGGCCCAGACAAATTAAAATACCCCAATAATTTAAAAACAGGTTAAAATTTACATATTTAAAAAGGGAAGAGATCAGGCCAAGCCTGCTTGATGGAATAAAAAGGTCTTCACAGCACGGCGGAAGGAGCGCAGATCCGGGATCCTCCGTATCTCCGGAGGGAGCTCATTCCAGACGGTAGGTGCCCCCACAGAGAAGGCTCTCCCCCTAGGGGCCGCCAGTCGACACTGTTTGGCTGATGGCACCCGGAGGAGTCCCTCTCTATGAGAGCGTACTGGCCGGTGGGAGGCTATTGGTGGTAGTAGGCGGTCCCATAAATAACCAGGCCCTAAGCCATGGAGCGCTTTAAACCAAAACCTTGAAGCGCACCCGGAAGACCACCGGGAGCCAGTGCAGCTCGCGCAGGAGAGGTGTTACATGGGAGCGCCATGTCACTCCCATTACCACCCGCGCGGCCGCACTCTGCGCCAGTTGGAGCCTCTGGGTGCTTTCCAAGGGGAGCCCCATGTAGAGAGCATTACAATAGTCCAGGCGGGAGGTGACGAGGGCATGAGTGACCGTGCGTAACGAGTCCCGATCCAGAAAGGGACGCAACTGGCGAATCAGGCGGACCTGATAAAAAATCCTCCCGGTCACGGCCGTCAAGTGCTCTTCTAAAGACAGCTGTGGATCCAGGAGGACGCCCAAGTTGCGAGCCCTCTCCGTGGGGGCCAATGATTCGCCCCCAATAGTCAGTGATGGCGTCAGGAGGTCAAAAACCACAGCCACTCGGTCTTAGATGGGTTGAGCCTGAGCCTGTTCCTCCCCATCCAGATCCGTACGGCCTCCAGGCACCGGGACATCACTTCAAGGGCATCGTTGGGGTGATCCGGGGTGGAGATGTACAGCGTACTGATGGTACTCCACCCCGAAACCATGGATGATCTCGCCCAGCGGCTTTACATAAATGTTGAACAGGAGAGGCGAGAGGACCGACCCTTGCGGCACCCCACATATGAGGGGCCTCGGGGTCGACCTCTGTCCCCCTGTCAACACAGACTGCGACCGGTCAGAGAGAAAGGAGGAGAACCACCGCAACACAGTGCCTCCCACCCCTAACTCTTCCAACCGGTGCAGCATGATACCATGGTCGATGGTATCAAAAGCCGCTGAGAGATCTAACAGGACCAGGACAGAGGAGCACCCCCTGTCCCGAGCCCTCCAGAGATCATCAACCAACGCGACCAATGCCGTTTCCGTGCTGTACCCGGGCCTGAAGCCCGACTGGAACGGATCCAGATACGTCGTTTCATCCAGGTGCTGGGGGAGCTGTTGCGCAACCACACTCTCAACAACCTTTGCCACAAAACCAAGGTTGGAGACCGGACGATAATTTACCAACATTGCCAGGTCCAGGGAAGGCTTCTTGAGGAGAGGCCTCACCACCGCCTCTTTCAAGGCGGCAGGAAAGACACCCTCACCCAGCGAAGCATTTACAATCCCCTGGAACCAGCCTCGTGTCACCTCCCGAGAAGCCAGCACTAACCAGGAGGGACACGGGTCCAATAAACAAGTGGTCGCGTTCAGTCTACCCAGAATCCTGTCCACGTCCTCAGGGGTCACAGGATCAAACTCATCCCAGATAACATTCTCAAGACCTGCCCCTTTCCCTCCCCCTGAGACTATCCAGTCGGAGTCCAGATCACTCTTGTTCACTCTAGTAATATAGAATAATCGTTTCCTTCTTTGCCTGCATACAGTAATTTGCTTCCATAGTTTGCCATTGCATTTAAAAGATTATTTCAAATGAATGTGTATTGATTGATTTGCTACTTTTTTTCTGTTCCACATTTTTAAATGGCGACAAGATTTTCAAAGTTAATATTTGTCTTTGGAAAGGTCCCAACATCACCCAGAATTCAAGATTTGAAAATAATTCAGAAACTTAAATACAGGACAATTAAGAACAAGAGAAATGAATCTTTTGCAATCAAAGTGTGGGGCCAATAAACTTCCAGTCACTAAAAATGGAACAAAAATATATGTTAATAGATTATTTTAAAAAATCATAAAAGAGGCCCTTCAATTTTTTTTTTTGAGAGGGGGTAGATTTTTACAATGGACCACTATCACAGATCTCTCTGCTCTACATCCTCCAAGCAGGCCTCAGGGGTAGGACATCTAGAGCAAGTAATTGAAGTTATCCAGGCCTGAGCCATGTACAGCAGTGGCCAAAATTGTGGAAACCTTTTGGGAAAAGTGTATTTTTGAGGTTTGACAGCTAATAACATCACTTTTTTTGGGAGTTTCAAGATAATCATATTCCTCTGCTGGAATGGCCTGGGAATAGCCCAGACCTTAACCCAATTGAAAATCTATGGAGCCAACTAAAGAAACGTGTTAGTCAGAAGTGATCCAGCAATAAAACCCAGTTAATAGAAGCAATCATTCAATCTTGGTTTCACATTATAACAGCTGCAGAACTAAAAGACTTGGTTTACTCCATGGGAAGACATTGTAAGGCCATAATTCATGCTAAAGGTTCCCCAACTAAGGATTAACTGACGTGATCATTTTTGTATATCTCGTTTTTTTCTATGTGTTTCACTTTTCTTCTTTATACTGTAACTGCTATTATAATAGCAATAATAGCCCTTAGCATATCACCCAGAAGCGGATTGGCAACCAATGCAACTTCCAGAATGAGAATCAGAATCAGAATCAGGGTTTACAAGGGCAAATTCAGGAGCATCTATAATATAATTCCTAGGTTAGAAAGTAGCCTCCAGGAGGGGAAAGTGACCTGATCCATAGACCATCACCAATGGTCCATATATTAGATTTGAAAGAGTTTCATACTCACAGCCATTCAAAATTCAGCCTGTATTTGCTCTCCCAGCCAGATCCTAACTATCTCCAGGATTGGGTCAGGACCTCTATCAATTCACTTGTCTGGCTTGTGGCAAAGAGGTAAAGCTGGATATCATTTCCATACTGATAGTCCTTCACCCAATACCAAACAACGTTTTCACCCAGCAGTTTGTAAATTTTAAATAGTAAAGGGGGAAAATCAATAAGACAGCAAAGACAAAGAGGGATCATTTGTTACACTGAAGGATGGATGATTGATGACAATGATATGATGAGTTTCTGGTTCAAGTGAATGAATCTTCCCACAGATCCATTTGGAGCCATTGGCTTAGAGATGAGAAGATGCATAGAAGAAGAAAGAAAGGACTGTTCATAGCATCACCCTGTTTTGCAAGCATCTCCTGCAGCACTGGAAGCCAAACATTGCTGACTGTTCAATGTGGACCAAATGTTTGGTAGGCTACCCAGATGGCATTGGAGGTTGCAATATACAGCCTCAGAAAAATCATTTTATGAATGGGAGAAAGTAAGATGATCTTTCTTTCTTTCTTTCTTTCTTTCTTTCTTTCTTTCTTTCTTTCTTTCTTTCTTTCTTTCCCTTCCTTCCTTCCTTCCTTCCTTCCTTCCTTCCTTCCTTCTTCCCCTTCTTCTTCTTCTTCCCCTCCCCCTCCCCCTTCTCCTCCTCCTCATATTCCCACAAGTGCAGGGTCCGCTTAGGAGAAAGTAAGATGCCCTAGCAAATAAAGCAGACAACGGTATTTGTCTCACAGGCATGGTTGTCAGAATGGATTAATGTTGAAGCTTGCAGAAGGAATATGAAGTGATTTGAAAAGTGGAACTCTCATAAACTCAATATATTATTCTACTTGAATTTATTTATTTATCAAATTTATATAGTCACCCAGCTCACAAAAAATAACTCTGGGTAGCATAAGGAAAAGGTAAAGGTTCCCCTCACATATACGTGCTGGTCATTCCCGATTCTAGGGGGCAGTGCTCATCTCCGTTTCAAAGCCAAAGAGACAGCACTGTCTGAAGACATCTCCGTGGTCATGTGGCCGGCATGACTAAACACCAAAGGCGCACGGAACGCTGTTACCTTCCCACCAAAGGTGGTCCCTGTTTTTCTACTTGCATTTTTTTACGTGCTTTCGAACTGCTAGATTGGCAGAAGCTGGGACAAGTAACGGGAGCTCACCCCATTACACTAGGGATTCAAACCACTGAACTGCTGATCTTTCTGATCGACAAGCTCAGCGTCTTAGCCATTGAGCACTGCGTCCCCATCTGGGTAGTATATAACATTTAAATAGCACAAAATATATAAAAACAATCACCATTAAATTATAAAATTATATATAATGTGTGTGTGTGTATACAGATACATGCATAAACATGCACACACACAGCATTAGGACAAGAAAGAGTAGTTAGTAACATTGTAAAATGTCATTGGTTCCCTGGGACCCCTGATAGAGCCAGATCTTGAGGACTTACAGAACAATATCTGGGATGCAGCTAACTTTACATTGGGGGGAGGGCGGAAGGAGTGTCATGGCAGAAAAGTCCCACCTCCTTAGACCTGCCAAATGTAGGTTTCCTAGAACATATCACCCAAAGCCAGATCTACCAAGAACATATCATCTCTGCCAGATCTACCAAGGTGGGGAAATGTAATTTGGGAGAAGCTACAGTATGCTCACAATCCTAAAAACCCTGCCCTCTTCCTCAGGTCAAACAAGTTCAAACTGTTCCCAGATAACTCAGTAAGATTCCTCCCCAGGTATCTTTTTTGGGCCTGCAACAAGGCCAGTGTCTAACTGGGAGCAAATCTTTGTCCAACACATGCTGAACTAATTCCTCCACACTTCCCTGCAAGTAGTTCTACCCAAAAAAGTTTATGTTACTTGGAAAAGGGCTGTGAAGTGCCTATCTGCAGGCACAATAAAGGCAGAGAAATACTAGTGTGGGGGTGAATTATCTGAGCTTGTGGGTTGGTTTCCAAACTTTTTGTTACCAGGCTAGGTAACATTTTCAGCAGAGTTTAGGAGATGTCAGTACCAGTGTTCTTCTGTTTATAAGGGCTTCGGGTGTGAGTGTGTCAAGTGAGGGTCTTGTGATGGGTCAACTGTGAGTCATCAGTGAGTCTTGTGATGGGTGTGATGGACATGTGGGTGCTGGGCAGGGACTTGGATTTTCTTTTGGGTGGGGAAAAAAGCTTTCAGATTCGGGTTTTCCCAGATGTGCCAATATGAAATCTTGAATAAAATATTACTTTGAGGAAATTCAAGCCTCAGAGTCTTCTTTCGTTGGGGGTGTTACTTGGAAGACTGACAATGGGTGTTGTGCTAAGGAGATCCAATCAAGACCCATCACAAGACTCACTGATGATTCACAGCTGACCCACCACAAGACCCACATCTGAAGCCCTTATAAACAGCAGAACATTGACACCGACATCCCCTAAACTCTGTTGAGGATGTTACCTAGCCTAGTAATGAAAAGCTTCAGAAATCAACCCACAAACTCAAAGAATGAACCTTCACCTTCATCCTACACCTGAGCTAGAGATATTCACCACTGTTGCAAATACTAGTGCTTTGCCACCCTTTCTAGTGCAAGGTAAACCTTACTAGCAGCTTTAACCTATGTTCATCCTTTATTGAGTGATATTTTAGACCAGGGCTGTCAAATTCTCTGCCCACAGGCCAGATGTGTCACGCACTGCCCATGCCTGGTTTAGCAAAGGGCAAAAAAAGTCCTGATATGCCACATGATACCACTGTGATGACAGGAATTTGACACCCCTGCTATAGTCATCTCTTCTCTCATTTGATCTCCCTCATCCATGAAACACTGGGAATAATAGGGTTGCTGGGAAGGAAGAGATTGCATGGGTATGATCCAATCTAATGTCTTAAAAGGCCCTTATACCAAGCAATAACCAAACCTTCTGATGGACTGTGAAGCAAACTGCTTTCAGAATTGGAAATTAGGGTTGTAGCACTTTCCTGAATTGATTACCCAAGTTGAAATATATCCTGCAACACACTCTTAACTTTTAACTCTTCTCAATGTTTATGAGAAAGGCAAATTATGATTAATACCAAGGATTTTTTTTTAGATTGGGGTATAGGCATAGCTATGGCAAATCTAGACAGCATACTAAAAAGCAGAGACATCACCCTGCCAACAAAAGTGTGTATAGTCAAGGCTATGGTTTTCCCAGTTGCAATGTATGGCTGTGAAAGTTGGACCATAAGAAAGGCTGAGGGCCAAAGAATTGAGGCCTTTGAACTCTGGTGCTGGAGAAGACTCCTGCGAGTCCCTTGGATTGCAAGGTGATCCAACCGGTCATCCCTAGAGGAGATCAACCCTGACTGCTCTTTAGAAGGCCAGATCCTGAAGATGAAACTCAAATACTTTGGCCACCTAATGAGAAGGAAGGACTCA